>NW_026776446.1:0-80667 GCF_030936135.1 Gavia stellata
TCTTGCTGGTCCTCATCTCCCACTGGTAACCTCTCAAACGAACCACAAACACTTGGCCTCTGAACTTGTTTAGCCTACTAAAACTTCCAAAGTACACAGCCTCTCCTGCTCAATCTGCCCAAAATTCAACACCGATGTTGTGAACGTCCAGGGATTGCTCCTACACTAAAGGTGCCAGCCCTGAAAGCTCTTGCTGGTCCTCATCTCCCACTGGTAACCTCTCAAACGAACCACAAACACTTGGCCTCTGAACTTGTTTAGCCTACTAAAACTTCCAACGTACACAGCCTCTCCTGCTCAATCTGGCCAGAGCTCAACACCGATGTTGTGAACGTCCAGCGATTGCTCCTACACTAAAGGTGCCAGCCCTGAAAGCTCTTGCTGGTCCTCATCTCCCACTGGTAACCTCTCAAACGAACCACAAACACTTGGCCTCTGAACTTGTTTAGCCTACTAAAACTTCCAACGTACACAGCCTCTCCTGCTCAATCTGGCCAAAACTCAACACCGATGTTGTGAACGTCCAGCGATTGCTCCTACACTAAAGGTGCCAGCCCTGAAAGCTCTTGCTGGTCCTCATCTCCCACTGGTAACCTCTCAAACGAACCACAAACACTTGGCCTCTGAACTTGTTTAGCCTACTAAAACTTCCAACGTACACAGCCTCTCCTGCTCAATCTGGCCAGAGCTCAACACCGAAATTGCGAACGTCCAGCGATTGCTCCTACACTAAAGGTGCCAGCCCTGAAAGCTCTTGCTGGTCCTCATCTCCCACTGGTAACCTCTCAAACGAACCACAAACACTTGGCCTCTGAACTTGTTTAGCCTACTAAAACTTCCAACGTACACTGCCTCTCCTGCTGAATCTGGCCAGAGCTCAACACGAATTGCGAACGTCCAGCGATTTGCTCCTACACTAAAGGTGCCAGCCCTGAAAGCTCTTGCTGGTCCTCATCTCCCACTGGTAACCTCTCAAACGAACCACAAACACTTGGCCTCTGAACTTGTTAGCCTACTAAAACTTCCAACGTACACAGCCTCTCCTGCTCAATCTGCCCAAAATTCAACACCGATGTTGTGAACGTCCAGCGATTGCTCCTACACTAAAGGTGCCAGCCTGAAAGCTCTTGCTGGTCCTCATCTCCCACTGGTAACCTCTCAAACGAACCACAAACACTTGGCCTCTGAACTTGTTTAGCTTACTAAAACTTCCAACGTACACAGCCTCTCCAGCTCAATCTGGCCAGAGCTCAACACCGAAATGCGAACGTCCAGCGATTGCTCCTACACTAAAGGTGCCAGCCCTGAAAGCTCTTGCTGGTCCTCATCTCCCACTGGTAACCTCTCAAACGAACCACAAACACTTGGCCTCCGAACTTGTTTAGCCTACTAAAACTTCAACGTACACAGCCTCTCCTGCTGAATCTGGCCAGAGCTCAACACGGAAATTGCGAACGTCCAGCGATTGCTCCTACACTAAAGGTGCCAGCCCTGAAAGCTCTTGCTGGTCCTCATCTCCCACTGGTAACCTCTCAAACGAACCACAAACACTTGGCCTCTGAACTTGTTTAGCCTACTAAAACTTCCAACGTACACTGCCTCTCCTGCTCAATCTGGCCAGAGCTCAACACCGATGTTGTGAACGTCCAGGGATTGCTCCTACACTAAAGGTGCCAGCCCTGAAAGCTCTTGCTGGTCCTCATCTCCCACTGGTAACCTCTCAAACGAACTACAAACACTTGGCCTCTGACTTGTTTAGCCTACTAAAACTTCCAACGTACACTGCCTCTCCTGCTCAATCTGGCCAGAGCTCAACACCGAAATTGCGAACGTCCAGCGATTGCTCCTACACTAAAGGTGCCAGCCCTGAAAGCTCTTGCTGGTCCTCATCTCCACTGGTAACCTCTCAAACGAACCACAAAACACTTGGCCTCCGAACTTGTTTAGCCTACTAAAACTTCCAACGTACACAGCCTCTCCTGCTGAATCTGGCCAGAGCTCAACACCGAAATTGCGAACGTCCAGCGATTGCTCCTACACTAAAGGCCGCCCTGAAGCTCTTGCTGGTCCCTCATCTCCCACTGGTAACCTCTCAAACGAACCACAAACACTGGCCTCTGAACTTGTTTAGCCTACTAAAACTTCCAACGTACACAGCCTCTCCTGCTCAATCTGCCCAAAATTCAACACCGATGTTGTGAACGTCCAGCGATGCTCCTACACTAAAGGTGCCAGCCCTGAAAGCTCTTGCTGGTCCCTCATCTCCCACTGGTAACCTCTCAAACGAACCACAAACACTTGGCCTCTGAACTTGTTTAGCTACTAAAACTTCCAACGTACACAGCCTCTCCTGCTCAATCTGGCAGAGCTCAACACCGAAATTGCGACCGTCCAGCGATTGCTCCTACACTAAAGGTGCCAGCCCTGAAAGCTCTTGCTGGTCCTCATCTCCCACTGGTAACCTCTCAAACGAACCACAAACACTTGGCCTCTGAACTTGTTTAGCCTACTAAAACTTCCAACGTACACAGCCTCTCCTGCTCAATCTGGCCAGAGCTCAACACCGAAATTGCGAAAGTCCAGCGATTGCTCCTACACTAAGGTGCCAGCCCTGAAAGCTCTTGCTGGTCCTCATCTCCCACTGGTAACCTCTCAAACGAACCACAAACACTTGGCCTCTGAACTTGTTTAGCCTACTAAAACTTCCAACGTACACTGAACTGCCTCCTGCTCAATCTGGCCAGAGCTCAACACCGAAATTGCAAACGTCCAGCAATTGCTCCTACACTAAAGGTGCCAGCCTGAAAGCTCTTGCTGGTCCTCATCTCCCACTGGTAACCTCTCAAACGACCACAAACACTTGACCTCTGAACTTGTTTAGCCTACTAAAACTTCCAACGTACACAGCCTCTCCTGCTCAATCTGGCCAAAATTCAACACCGATGTTGTGAACGACCAGGGATTGCTCCTACACAAAGGTGCCAGCCCTGAAAGCTCTTGCTGGTCCTCATCTCCCACTGGTAACCTCTCAAACGAACCACAAACACTTGGCCTCTGAACTTGTTTAGCCTACTAAAACTTCCAATGTACACAGCCTCTCCTGCTCAAATCTGGCCAGAGCTCAACACCGATGTTGTGAACGTCCAGCGATTGCTCCTACACTAAAGGTGCCAGCCCTGAAAGCTCTTGCTGGTCCTCATCTCCCACTGGTAACCTCTCAAACGAACCACAAACACTTGGCCTCTGAACTTGTTTAGCCTACTAAAACTTCCAACGTACACTGCCTCTCCCTGCTCAATCTGGCCAGAGCTCAACACCGATGTTGTGAACGTCCAGGGATTGCTCCTACACTAAAGGTGCCAGCCCTGAAAGCTCTTGCTGCTCCTCATCTCCCACTGGTAACCTCTCAAACGAACTACAAACACTTGGCCTCTGAACTTGTTTAGCCTACTAAAACTTCCAACGTACACAGCCTCTCCTGCTCAATCTGGCCAGAGCTCAACACCGAAATTGCGAACGTCCAGCGATTGCTCCTACACTAAAGGTGCCAGCCCTGAAAGCTCTTGCTGGTCCTCATCTCCCACTGGTAACCTCTCAAACGAACCACAAACACTTGGCCTCTGAACTTGTTAGCCTACTAAAACTTCAACGTACACTGCCTCTCCTGCTCAATCTGGCCAGAGCTCAACACCGAAATTGCGAACGTCCAGCGATTGCTCCTACAACTACAGGTGCCAGCCCTGAAAGCTCTTGCTGGTCCTCATCTCCCACTGGTAACCTCTCAAACGAACCACAAACACTTGGCCTCTGAACTTGTTTAGCCTACTAAAACTTCCAACGTACACAGCCTCTCCTGCTCAATCTGCCCAAAATTCAACACCGATGTTGTGAACGTCCAGGGATTGCTCCTACACTAAAGGTGCCAGCCCCTGAAAGCTCTTGCTGGTCCTCATCTCCCACTGGTAACCTCTCAAACGAACCACAAACACTTGGCCTCTGAACTTGTTTAGCTTACTAAAACTTCCAACGTACACAAGCCTCTCCAGCTCAATCTGGCCAGAGCTCAACACCGAAATTGCGAACGTCCAGCGATTGCTCCCTACACTAAGGTGCCAGCCCTGAAGCTCTTGCTGGTCCTCATCTCCCACTGGTAACCTCTCAAACGAACCACAAACACTTGGCCTCTGAACTTGTTTAGCCTACTAAAACTTCCAACGTACACAGCCTCTCCTGCTGAATCTGCCCAAAATTCAACACCGATGTTGCGAACGTCCAGCGATTGCTCCTACACTAAAGGTGCCAGCCCTGAAAGCTCTTGCTGGTCCTCATCCCCACTGGTAACCTCTCAAACGAACCACAAACACTTGGCCTCCGAACTTGTTTAGCCTACTAAAACTTCCAACGTACACAGCCTCTCCTGCTGAATCTGGCCAGAGCTCAACACGGAAATTGCGAACGTCCAGCGATTGCTCCTACACTAAGGTGCCAGCCCTGAAAGCTCTTGCTGGTCCTCATCTCCCACTGGTAACCTCTCAAACGAACCACACAAACACTTGGCCTCTGAACTTGTTTAGCCTACTAAAACTTCCAACGTACACTGCCTCTCCTGCTCAATCTGGCCAGAGCTCAACACCGATGTTGTGAACGTCCAGGGATTGCTCCTACACTAAAGGTGCCAGCCCTGGAAAGCTCTTGCTGGTCCTCATCTCCCACTGGTAACCTCTCAAACGAACTACAAACACTTGGCCTCTGAACTTGTTTAGCCTACTAAAACTTCCAACGTACACTGGCCTCTCCTGCTCAATCTGGCCAGAGCTCAACACCGAAATTGCGAACGTCCAGCGATTGCTCCCTACACTAAAGGTGCCAGCCCTGAAAGCTCTTGCTGGTCCTCATCTCCCACTGGTAACCTCTCAAACGAACCACAAACACTTGGGCCTCTGAACTTGTTTAGCCTACTAAAACTTCCAACGTACACTGCCTCTCCTGCTCAATCTGGCCAGAGCTCAACACCGAAATTGCGAACGTCCAGCGATTGCTCCTACACTAAAGGTGCCAGCCCTGAAAGCTCTTGCTGGTCCTCATCTCCCACTGGTAACCTCTCAAACGAACCACAAACACTTGGCCTCTGAACTTCTTTAGCCTACTAAATAACTTCCAACGTACACTGCCTCTCCTGCTCAATCTGGCCAGAGCTCAACACCGAAATTGCGAACGTCCAGCGATTGCTCCTACACTAAAGGTGCCAGCCCTGAAAGCTCTTGCTGGTCCTCATCTCCCACTGGTAACCTCTCAAACGAACCACACACACTTGGCCTCCGAACTTGTTAGCCTACTAAAACTTCCAACGTACACAGCCTCTCCTGCTGAATCTGGCCAGAGCTCAACACCGAAATTGCGAACGTCCAGCGATTGCTCCTACACTAAAGGTGCCAGCCCTGAAAGCTCTTGCTGGTCCTCATCTCCCACTGGTAACCTCTCAAACGAACCACAAACACCTTGGCCTCTGAACTTGTTTAGCCTACTAAAACTTCCAACGTACACAGCCTCTCCTGCTCAATCTGCCCAAAATTCAACACCGATGTTGTGAACGTCCAGCGATTGCTCCTACACTAAAGGTGCCAGCCCTGAAAGCTCTTGCTGGTCCTCATCTCCCACTGGTAACCTCTCAAACGAACCACAAACACTTGGCCTCTGAACTTGTTTAGCTTACTAAAACTTCCAACGTACACAGCCTCTCCTGCTCAATCTGGCCAGAGCTCAACACCGAAATTGCGAACGTCCAGCGATTGCTCCTACACTAAAGGTGCCAGCCCTGAAAGCTCTGCTGGTCCTCATCTCCCACTGGTAACCTCTCAAACGAACCACAAACACTTGGCCTCTGAACTTGTTTAGCCTACTAAAACTTCCAATGTACAACAGCCTCTCCAGCTCAATCTGGCCAGAGCTCAACACCGAAATTGCGAACGTCCAGCGATTGCTCCTACACTAAAGGTGCCAGCCCTGAAAGCTCTTGCTGGTCCTCATCTCCCACTGGTAACCTCTCAAACGAACCACAAACACTTGGCCTATGAACTTGTTTAGCCTACTAAAACTTCCAACGTACACAGCCTCTCCTGCTGAATCTGCCCAAAATTCAACACCGAAATTGCGAACGTCCAGGGATTGCTCCTACACTAAAGGTGCCAGCCCTGAAAGCTCTTGCTGGTCCTCATCTCCCACTGGTAACCTCTCAAACGAACCACAAACACTTGCCTCTGAACTTGTTTAGCCTACTAAAACTTCCAACGTACACTGCCTCTCCTGCTCAATCTGGCCAGAGCTCAACACCGATGTTGTGAACGTCCAGGGATTGCTCCTACACTAAAGGTGCCAGCCCTGAAAGCTCTTGCTGGTCCTCATCTCCCACTGGTAACCTCTCAAACGAACTACAAACACTTGGCCTCTGAACTTGTTTAGCCTACTAAAACTTCCAACGTACACTGCCTCTCCTGCTCAATCTGGCCAGAGCTCAACACCGAAATTGCGAAAGTCCAGCGATTGCTCCTACACTAAAGGTGCCAGCCCTGAAAGCTCTTGCTGGTCCTCATCTCCCACTGGTAACCTCTCAAACGAACCACAAACACTTGGCCTCTGAACTTGTTTAGCCTACTAAAACTTCCAACGTACACAGCCTCTCCTGCTCAATCTGCCCAAAATTCAACACCGATGTTGTGAACGTCCAGCGATTGCTCCTACACTAAAGGTGCCAGCCCTGAAAGCTCTTGCTGGTCCTCATCTCCCACTGGTAACCTCTCAAACGAACCACAAAACACTTGGCCTCTGAACTTGTTTAGCCTACTAAAACTTCCAACGTACACTGCCTCTCCTGCTCAATCTGGCCAGAGCTCAACACCGATGTTGTGAACGTCCAGGGATTGCTCCTACACTAAAGGTGCCAGCCCTGAAAGCTCTTGTCTGGTCCTCATCTCCCACTGGTAACCTCTCAAACGAACCACAAACACTTGGCCTCTGAACTTGTTTAGCCTACTAAAACTTCCAACGTACACAGCCTCTCCTGCTCAATCTGGCCAGAGCTCAACACCGATGTTGTGAACGTCCAGGATTGCTCTACACTAAAGGTGCCAGCCCTGAAAGCTCTTGCTGGTCCTCATCTCCACTGGTAACCCTCTCAAACGAACCACAAACACTTGGCCTCTGAACTTGTTTAGCCTACTAAAACTTCCAACGTACACAGCCTCTCCTGCTCAATCTGCCCAAAATTCAACACCGATGTTGTGAACGTGCAGCGATTGCTCCTACACTAAAGGTGCCAGCCCTGAAAGCTCTTGCTGGTCCTCATCTCCCACTGGTAACCTCTCAAACGAACCACAAACACTTGGCCTCTGAACTTGTTTAGCCTACTAAAACTTCCAACGTACACAGCCTCTCCTGCTCAATCTGGCCAGAGCTCAACACCGATGTTGTGAACGTCCAGGGATTGCTCCTACACTAAAGGTGCCAGCCCTGAAAGCTCTTGCTGGTCCTCATCTCCCACTGGTAACCTCTCAAACGAACCACAAACAACTTGGCCTCTGAACTTGTTTAGCCTACTAAAACTTCCAACGTATACTGCCTCTCCTGATCAATCTGGCCAGAGCTCAACACCGAAATTGCGAACGTCCAGCGATTGCTCCTACACTAAAGGTGCCAGCCCTGAAAGCTCTTGCTGGTCCTCATCTCCCACTGGTAACCTCTCAAACGAACCACAAACACTTGGCCTCTGAACTTGTTTAGGCCTACTAAAACTTCCAACGTACACTGCCTCTCCTGCTCAATCTGGCCAGAGCTCAACACCGAAATTGCGAAAGTCCAGCGATTGCTCCTACACTAAAGGTGCCAGCCCTGAAAGCTCTTGCTGGTCCTCATCTCCCACTGGTAACCTCTCAAACGAACCACAAACACTTGGCCTCTGAACTTGTTTAGCCTACTAAAACTTCCAACGTACACAGCCTCTCCTGCTCATCTGCCCAAAATTCAACACCGATGTTGTGAACGTCCAGCGATTGCTCCTACACTAAAGGTGCCAGCCCTGAAAGCTCTTGCTGGTCCTCATCTCCCACTGGTAACCTCTCAAACGAACCACAAACACTTGGCCTCTGAACTTGTTTAGCCTACTAAAACTTCCAACGTACACAGCCTCTCCTGCTCAATCTGGCCAGAGCTCAACACCGAAATTGTGAACGTCCAGCGATTGCTCCTACACTAAAGGTGCCAGCCCTGAAAGCTCTTGCTGGTCCTCATCTCCCACTGGTAACCTCTCAAACGAACCACAAACACTTGGCCTCTGAACTTGTTTAGCCTACTAAAACTTCCAACTGTACACAGCCTCTCCAGCTCAATCTGGCCAGAGCTCAACACCGAAATTGCGAACGTCCAGCGATTGCTCCTACACTAAAGGGTGCCAGCCCTGAAAGCTCTTGCTGGTCCTCATCTCCCACTGGTAACCTCTCAAACGAACCACAAACACTTGGCCTCTGAACTTGTTTAGCCTACTAAAACTTCCAACGTACACAGCCTCTCCTGCTCAATCTGCCCAAAATTCACACACCGAATTGCAAACGTCCAGCGATTGCTCCTACACTAAGGTGCCAGCCCTGAAAGAACTTGCTGGTCCTCATCTCCCACTGGTAACCTCTCAAACGAACCACAAACACTTGGCCTCTGAACTTGTTTAGCCTACTAAAACTTCCAACGTACACTGCCTCTCCTGCTCAATCTGGCCAGAGCTCAACACCGAAATTGCGAACGTCCAGCGATTGCTCCTACACTAAAGGTGCCAGCCCTGAAAGCTCTTGCTGGTCCTCATCTCCCACTGGTAACCTCTCAAACGAACCACAAACACTTGGCCTCTGAACTTGTTTAGCCTACTAAAACTTCCAACGTACACTGCCTCTCCTGCTCAATCTGGCCAGAGCTCACACACCGAAATTGCGAACGTCCAGGGATTGCTCCTACACTAAAGGTGCCAGCCCTGAAAGCTCTTGCTGGTCCTCATCTCCCACTGGTAACCTCTCAAACGAACCACAAACACTTGGCCTCTGAACCTTGTTTAGCCTACTAAAACTTCCAACGTACACAGCCTCTCCTGCTCAATCCGGCCAGAGCTCAACACCGAAATTGCGAACGTCCAGCGATTGCTCCTACACTAAAGGTGCCAGCCCTGAAAGCTCTTGCTGGTCCTCATCTCCCACTGGTAACCTCTCAAACGAACCACAAACACTTGGCCTCTGAACTTGTTTAGCCTACTAAAACCTTCCAACGTACACAGCCTCTCCTGCTCAATCTGCCCAAAATTCAACACCGATGTTGTGAACGTCCAGGGATTGCTCCTACACTAAAGGTGCCAGCCCTGAAAGCTCTTGCTGGTCCTCATCTCCCACTGGTAACCTCTCAAACGAACCACAAACACTTGGCCTCTGAACTTGTTTAGCTTACTAAAACTTCCAACGTACACAGCCTCTCCTGCTCAATCTGGCCAGAGCTCAACACCGAAATTGCGAACGTCCAGCGATTGCTCCTACACTAAAGGTGCCAGCCCTGAAAGCTCTTGCTGGTCCTCATCTCCCACTGGTAACCTCTCAAACGAACCACAAACACTTGGCCTCTGAACTTGTTTAGCCTACTAAAACTTCCAATGTACACAGCCTCTCCAGCTCAATCTGGCCAGAGCTCAACACCCGAAATTGCGAACGTCCAGCGATTGCTCCTACACTAAAGGTGCCAGCCCTGAAAGCTCTTGCTGGTCCTCATCTCCCACTGGTAACCTCTCAAACGAACCACAAACACTTGGCCTCTGAACTTGTTTAGCCTACTAAAACTTCCAACGTACATAGCCTCTCCTGCTCAATCTGGCCAAAATTCAACACCGAAATTGCAAACGTCCAGCGATTGCTCCTACACTAAAGGTGCCAGCCCTGAAAGAACTTGCTGGTCCTCATCTCCCACTGGTAACCTCTCAAACGAACCACAAACACTTGGCCTCTGAACTTGTTTAGCCTACTAAAACTTCCAACGTACACTGCCTCTCCTGCTCAATCTGGCCAGAGCTCAACACCGAAATTGCGAACGTCCAGCGATTGCTCCTACACTAAAGGTGCCAGCCCTGAAAGCTCTTGCTGGTCCTCATCTCCCACTGGTAACCTCTCAAACGAACCACAAACACTTGGCCTCTGAACTTGTTTAGCCTACTAAAACTTCCAACGTACACTGCCTCTCCTGCTCAATCTGGCCAGAGCTCAACACCGAAATTGCGAACGTCCAGGGATTGCTCCTACACTAAAGGTGCCAGCCCTGAAAGCTCTTGCTGGTCCTCATCTCCCACTGGTAACCTCTCAAACGAACCACAAACACTTGGCCTCCGAACTTGTTTAGCCTACTAAAACTTCAACGTACACAGCCTCTCCTGCTCAATCTGGCCAGAGCTCAACACCGAAATTGCGAACGTCCAGCGATTGCTCCTACACTAAAGGTGCCAGCCCTGAAAGCTCTTGCTGGTCCTCATCTCCCACTGGTAACCTCTCAAACGAACCACAAACACTTGGCCTCTGAACTTGTTTAGCCTACTAAAACTTCCAACGTACACCAGCCTCTCCTGCTCAATCTGCCCAAAATTCAACACCGATGTTGTGAACGTCCAGCGATTGCTCCTACACTAAAGGTGCCAGCCCTGAAAGCTCTTGCTGGTCCTCATCTCCCACTGGTAACCTCTCAAACGAACCACAAACACTTGGCCTCTGAACTTGTTTAGCCTACTAAAACTTCCAACGTACACAGCCTCTCCTGCTCAATCTGCCCAAAATTCAACACCGATGTTGTGAACGTCCAGGGATTGCTCCTACACTAAAGGTGCCAGCCCTGAAAGCTCTTGCTGGTCCTCATCTCCCACTGGTAACCTCTCAAACGAACCACAAACACTTGGCCTCTGAACTTGTTTAGCTTACTAAAACTTCCAACGTACACAGCCTCTCCTGCTCAATCTGGCCAGAGCTCAACACCGAAATTGCGAACGTCCAGCGATTGCTCCTACACTAAAGGTGCCAGCCCTGAAAGCTCTTGCTGGTCCTCATCTCCCACTGGTAACCTCTCAAACGAACCACAAACACTTGGCCTCTGAACTTGTTTAGCCTACTAAAACTTCCAATGTACACAGCCTCTCCAGCTCAATCTGGCCAGAGCTCAACACCGAAATTGCGAACGTCCAGCGATTGCTCCTACACTAAAGGTGCCAGCCCTGAAGCTCTTGCTGGTCCTCATCTCCCACTGGTAACCTCTCAAACGAACCACAAACACTTGGCCTCTGAACTTGTTTAGCCTACTAAAACTTCCAACGTACACAGCCTCTCCTGCTGAATCTGCCAAAATTCAACACCGAAATTGCGAACGTCCAGGATTGCTCCTCCACACTAAAGGTGCCAGCCCTGAAAGCTCTTGCTGGTCCTCATCTCCCACTGGTAACCTCTCAAACGAACCACAAACACTTGGCCTCCGAACTTGTTTAGCCTACTAAAACTTCCAACGTACACAGCCTCTCCTGCTGAATCTGGCCAGAGCTCAACACCGAAATTGCGAACGTCCAGCGATTGCTCCTACACTAAAGGTGCCAGCCCTGAAAGCTCTTGCTGGTCCTCATCTCCCACTGGTAACCTCTCAAACGAACCACAAACACTTGGCCTCTGAACTTGTTTAGACTACTAAAACTTCCAACGTACACTGCCTCTCCTGCTCAATCTGGCCAGAGCTCAACACCGAACTTGCGAACGTCCAGGGATTGCTCCTACACTAAAGGTGCCAGCCCTGAAAGCTCTTGCTGGTCCTCATCTCCCCACTGGTAACCTCTCAAACGAACTACAAACACTTGGCCTCTGAACTTGTTTAGCCTACTAAAACTTCCAACGTACACTGCCTCTCCTGCTCAATCTGGCCAGAGCTCAACACCGAAATTGCGAAAGTCCAGCGATTGCTCCTACACTAAAGGTGCCAGCCCTGAAAGCTCTTGCTGGTCCTCATCTCCCACTGGTAACCTCTCAAACGAAACCACAAACACTTGGCCTCCGAACTTGTTTAGCCTACTAAAACTTCCAACGTACACAGCCTCTCCTGCTCAATCTGCCCAAAATTCAACACCGATGTTGTGAACGTCCAGGGATTGCTCCTACACTAAAGGTGCCAGCCCTGAAAGCTCTTGCTGGTCCTCATCTCCCACTGGTAACCTCTCAAACGAACCACAAACACTTGGCCTCTGAACTTGTTTAGCCTACTAAAACTTCCAACGTACACTGCCTCTCCTGCTCAATCTGGCCAGAGCTCAACACCGAAATTGCAAACGTCCAGCGATTGCTCCTACACTAAAGGTGCCAGCCCTGAAAGCTCTTGCTGGTCCTCATCTCCCACTGGTAACCTCTCAAACGAACCACAAACACTTGCCTCTGAACTTGTTAAGCCTACTAAAACTTCCAACGTACACAGCCTCTCCTGCTGAATCTGCCCAAAATTCAACACCGATGTTGTGAACGTCCAGGGATTGCTCCTACACTAAAGGTGCCAGCCCTGAAAGCTCTTGCTGGTCCTCATCTCCCACTGGAAACCTCTCAAACGAACCACAAACACTTGGCCTCTGAACTTGTTTAGCCTACTAAAACTTCCAACGTACACAGCCTCTCCTGCTCAATCTGCCCAAAATTCAACACCGATGTTGTGAACGTCCAGCGATTGCTCCTACACTAAAGGTGCCAGCCCTGAAAGCTCTTGCTGGTCCTCATCTCCCACTGGTAACCTCTCAAACGAACCACAAACACTTGGCCTCTGAACTTGTTTAGCCTACTAAAACTTCCAACGTACACTGCCTCTCCTGCTCAATCTGGCCAGAGCTCAACACCGATGTTGTGAACGTCCAGGGATTGCTCCTACACTAAAGGTGCCAGCCCTGAAAGCTCTTGCTGGTCCTCATCTCCCACTGGTAACCTCTCAAACGAACCACAAACACTTGGCCTCTGAACTTGTTTAGCCTACTAAAACTTCCAACGTACACAGCCTCTCCTGCTCAATCTGCCCAAAATTCAACACCGATGTTGTGAACGTCCAGCGATTGCTCCTACCACTAAAGGTGCCAGCCCTGAAAGCTCTTGCTGGTCTCATCTCCCACTGGTAACCTCTCAAACGAACCACAAACACTTGGCCTCTGAACTTGTTTAGCCTACTAAAACTTCCAACGTACACTGCCTCTCCTGCTCAATCTGGCCAGAGCTCAACACCGACATTGCGAACGTCCAGCGATTGCTCCTACACTAAAGGTGCCAGCCCTGAAAGCTCTTGCTGGTCCTCATCTCCCACTGGTAACCTCTCAAACGAACCACAAACACTTGGCCTCCGAACTTCTTTAGCCTACTAAAACTTCCAATGTACACAGCCTCTCCAGCTCAATCTGGCCAGAGCTCAACACCGAAATTGCGAACGTCCAGCGATTGCTCCTACACTAAAGGTGCCAGCCCTGAAAGCTCTTGCTGGTCCTCATCTCCCACTGGTAACCTCTCAAACGAACCACAAACACTTGGCCTCTTGAACTTGTTTAGCCTCTAAAACTTCCAACGTACACAGCCTCTCCTGCTCAATCTGCCCAAAATTCACACCGAAATTGCAAACGTCCAGCGATTGCTCCTACACTAAAGGTGCCAGCCCTGAAAGATCTTGCTGGTCCTCATCTCCCACTGGTAACCTCTCAAACGAACCACAAACACTTGGCCTCTGAACTTGTTTAGCCTACTAAAACTTCCAACGTACACTGCCTCTCCTGCTCAATCTGGCCAGAGCTCAACACCGAAATTGCGAACGTCCAGCGATTGCTCCTACACTAAAGGTGCCAGCCCTGAAAGCTCTTGCTGGTCCTCATCTCCCACTGGTAACCTCTCAAACGAACCACAAACACTTGGCCTCTGAACTTCTTTAGCCTACTAAAACTTCCAACGTACACTGCCTCTCCTGCTCAATCTGGCCAGAGCTCAACACCGAAATTGCGAACGTCCAGGGATTGCTCCTACACTAAAGGTGCCAGCCCTGAAAGCTCTTGCTGGTCCTCATCTCCCACTGGTAACCTCTCAAACGAACCACAAACACTTGGCCTCTGAACTTGTTTAGCCTACTAAAACTTCCAATGTACACAGCCTCTCCAGCTCAATCTGGCCAGAGCTCAACACCGAAATTGCGACGTCCAGCGATTGCTCCTACACTAAAGGTGCCAGCCCTGAAAGCTCTTGCTGGTCCTCATCTCCCACTGGTAACCTCTCAAACGAACCACAAACACTTGGCCTCTGAACTTGTTTAGCCTACTAAAACTTCCAACGTACACAGCCTCTCCTGCTCAATCTGGCCAAAATTCAACACCGAAATTGCAAACGTCCAGCGATTGCTCCTACACTAAAGGTGCCAGCCCTGAAAGAACTTGCTGGTCCTCATCTCCACTGGTAACCTCTCAAACGAACCACAAACACTTGGCCTCTGAACTTGTTTAGCCTACTAAAACTTCCAACGTACACTGCCTCTCCTGCTCAATCTGGCCAGAGCTCAACACCGAAATTGCGAACGTCCAGCGATGCTCCTACACTAAAGGTGCCAGCCCTGAAAGCTCTTGCTGGTCCTCATCTCCCACTGGTAACCTCTCAAACGAACCACAAACACTTGGCCTCTGAACTTGTTTAGCCTACTAAAACTTCCAACGTACACTGCCTCTCCTGCTCAATCTGGCCAGAGCTCAACACCGAAATTGCGAACGTCCAGGGATTGCTCCTACACTAAAGGTGCCAGCCCTGAAAGCTCTTGCTGGTCCTCATCTCCCACTGGTAACCTCTCAAACGAACCACAAAACACTTGGCCTCCGAACTTGTTTAAGCCTACTAAAACTTCCAACGTACACAGCCTCTCCTGCTCAATCTGGCCAGAGCTCAACACCGAAATTGCGAACGTCCAGCGATTGCTCCTACACTAAAGGTGCCAAGCCCTGAAAGCTCTTGCTGGTCCTCATCTCCCACTGGTAACCTCTCAAACGAACCACAAACACTTGGCCTCTGAACTTGTTAGCCTACTAAAACTTCCAACGTACACAGCCTCTCCTGCTCAATCTGCCCAAAATTCAACACCGATGTTGTGAACGTCCAGCGATTGCTCCTACACTAAAGGTGCCAGCCCTGAAAGCTCTTGCTGGTCCTCATCTCCCACTGGTAACCTCTCAAAACGAACCACAAACACTTGGCCTCTGAACTTGTTTAGCCTACTAAAACTTCCAACGTACACAGCCTCTCCTGCTCAATCTGCCCAAAATTCAACACCGATGTTGTGAACGTCCAGGGATTGCTCCTACACTAAAGGTGCCAGCCCTGAAAGCTCTTGCTGGTCCTCATCTCCCACTGGTAACCTCTCAAACGAACCACAAACACTTGGCCTCTGAACTTGTTTAGCTTACTAAAACTTCCAACGTACACAGCCTCTCCTGCTCAATCTGGCCAGAGCTCAACACCGAAATTGCGAACGTCCAGCGATTGCTCCTACACTAAAGGTGCCAGCCCTGAAAGCTCTTGCTGGTCCTCATCTCCCACTGGTAACCTCTCAAACGAAGCACAAACACTTGGCCTCTGAACTTGTTTAGCCTACTAAAACTTCCAATGTACACAGCCTCTCCAGCTCAATCTGGCCAGAGCTCAACACCGAAATTGCGAACGTCCAGCGATTGCTCCTACACTAAAGGTGCCAGCCCTGAAAGCTCTTGCTGGTCCTCATCTCCCCACTGGTAACCTCTCAAACGAACCACAAACACTTGGCCTCTGAACTTGTTTAGCCTACTAAAACTTCCAACGTACACAGCCTCTCCTGCTGAATCTGCCCAAAATTCAACACCGAAATTGCGAACGTCCAGGGATTGCTCCTACACTAAAGGTGCCAGCCCTGAAAGCTCTTGCTGGTCCTCATCTCCCACTGGTAACCTCTCAAACGAACCACAAACACTTGGCCTCCGAACTTGTTTAGCCTACTAAAACTTCCAACGTACACAGCCTCTCCTGCTGAATCTGGCCAGAGCTCAACACCGAAATTGCGAACGTCCAGCGATTGCTCCTACACTAAAGGTGCCAGCCCTGAAAGCTCTTGCTGGTCCTCATCTCCCACTGGTAACCTCTCAAACGAACCACAAACACTTGGCCTCTGAACTTGTTTAGCCTACTAAAACTTCCAACGTACACTGCCTCTCCTGCTCAATCTGGCCAGAGCTCAACACCGAACTTGCGAACGTCCAGGGATTGCTCCTACACTAAAGGTGCCAGCCCTGAAAGCTCTTGCTGGTCCTCATCTCCCACTGTAACCTCTCAAACGAACTACAAACACTTGGCCTCTGAACTTGTTTAGCCTACTAAAACTTCCAACGTACACTGCCTCTCCTGCTCAATCTGGCCAGAGCTCAACACCGAAATTGCGAAAGTCCAGCGATTGCTCCTACACTAAAGGTGCCAGCCCTGAAAGCTCTTGCTGGTCCTCATCTCCCACTGGTAACCTCTCAAACGAACCACAAACACTTGGCCTCCGAACTTGTTTAGCCTACTAAAACTTCCAACGTACACAGCCTCTCCTGCTCAATCTGCCCAAAATTCAACACCGATGTTGTGAACGTCAGGGATTGCTCCTACACCTAAAGGTGCCAGCCCTGAAAGCTCTTGCTGGTCCTCATCTCCCACTGGTAACCTCTCAAACGAACCACAAACACTTGGCCTCTGAACTTGTTTAGCCTACTAAAACTTCCAACGTACACTGCCTCTCCTGCTCAATCTGGCCAGAGCTCAACACCGAAATTGCGAACGTCCAGCGATTGCTCCTACACTAAAGGTGCCAGCCCTGAAAGCTCTTGCTGGTCCTCATCTCCCACTGGTAACCTCTCAAACGAACCACAAACACTTGGCCTCTGAACTTGTTTAGCCTACTAAAACTTCCAACGTACACTGCCTCTCCTGCTCAATCTGGCCAGAGCTCAACACCGAAATTGCGAACGTCCAGGGATTGCTCCTACACTAAAGGTGCCAGCCCTGAAAGCTCTTGCTGGTCTCATCTCCCACTGGTAACCTCTCAAACGAACCACAAACACTTGGCCCTCCGAACTTGTTTAGCCTACTAAAACTTCCAACGTACACAGCCTCTCCTGCTCAATCTGGCCAGAGCTCAACACCGAAATTGCGAACGTCCAGCGATTGCTCCTACACTAAAGGTGCCAGCCCTGAAAGCTCTTGCTGGTCCTCATCTCCCACTGGTAACCTCTCAAACGAACCACAAACACTTGGCCTCTGAACTTGTTTAGCCTACTAAAACTTCCAACGTACACAGCCTCTCCTGCTCAATCTGCCCAAAATTCAACACCGATGTTGTGAACGTCCAGCGATTGCTCCTACACTAAAGGTGCCAGCCCTGAAAGCTCTTGCTGGTCCTCATCTCCCACTGGTAACCTCTCAAACGAACCACAAACACTTGGCCTCTGAACTTGTTTAGCCTACTAAAACTTCCAACGTACACAGCCTCTCCTGCTCAATCTGCCCAAAATTCAACACCGATGTTGTGAACGTCAGGGATTGCTCCTACACTAAAGGTGCCAGCCCTGAAAGCTCTTGCTGGTCCTCATCTCCCACTGGTAACCTCTCAAACGAACCACAAACACTTGGCCTCTGAACTTGTTTAGCTTACTAAAACTTCCAACGTACACAGCCTCTCCTGCTCAATCTGGCCAGAGCTCAACACCGAAATTGCGAACGTCCAGCGATTGCTCCTACACTAAAGGTGCCAGCCCTGAAAGCTCTTGCTGGTCCTCATCTCCCACTGGTAACCTCTCAAACGAAGCACAAACACTTGGCCTCTGAACTTGTTTAGCCTACTAAAACTTCCAATGTACACAGCCTCTCCAGCTCAATCTGGCCAGAGCTCAACACCGAAATTGCGAACGTCCAGCGATTGCTCCTACACTAAAGGTGCCAGCCCTGAAAGCTCTTGCTGGTCCTCATCTCCCACTGGTAACCTCTCAAACGAACCACAAACACTTGGCCTCTGAACTTGTTTAGCCTACTAAAACTTCCAACGTACACAGCCTCTCCTGCTGAATCTGCCCAAAATTCAACACCGAAATTGCGAACGTCCAGGGATTGCTCCTACACTAAAGGTGCCAGCCCTGAAAGCTCTTGCTGGTCCTCATCTCCCACTGGTAACCTCTCAAACGAACCACAAACACTTGGCCTCCGAACTTGTTTAGCCTACTAAAACTTCCAACGTACACAGCCTCTCCTGCTGAATCTGGCCAGAGCTCAACACCGAAATTGCGAACGTCCAGCGATTGCTCCTACACTAAAGGTGCCAGCCCTGAAAGCTCTTGCTGGTCCTCATCTCCCACTGGTAACCTCTCAAACGAACCACAAACACTTGGCCTCTGAACTTGTTTAGCCTACTAAAACTTCCAACGTACACTGCCTCTCCTGCTCAATCTGGCCAGAGCTCAACACCGAACTTGCGAACGTCCAGGGATTGCTCCTACACTAAAGGTGCCAGCCCTGAAAGCTCTTGCTGGTCCTCATCTCCCACTG
This sequence comes from Gavia stellata, assembly GCF_030936135.1. Taxonomy (NCBI): domain Eukaryota; kingdom Metazoa; phylum Chordata; class Aves; order Gaviiformes; family Gaviidae; genus Gavia; species Gavia stellata. The sequence goes on from NW_026776446.1 coordinate 18,636, forward strand.
GTAACCTCTCAAACGAACTACAAACACTTGGCCTCTGAACTTGTTTAGCCTACTAAAACTTCCAACGTACACTGCCTCTCCTGCTCAATCTGGCCAGAGCTCAACACCGAAATTGCGAAAGTCCAGCGATTGCTCCTACACTAAAGGTGCCAGCCCTGAAAGCTCTTGCTGGTCCTCATCTCCCACTGGTAACCTCTCAAACGAACCACAAACACTTGGCCTCCGAACTTGTTTAGCCTACTAAAACTTCCAACGTACACAGCCTCTCCTGCTCAATCTGCCCAAAATTCAACACCGATGTTGTGAACGTCCAGGGATTGCTCCTACACTAAAGGTGCCAGCCCTGAAAGCTCTTGCTGGGTCCTCATCTCCCACTGGTAACCTCTCAAACGAACCACAAACACTTGGCCTCTGAACTTGTTTAGCCTACTAAAACTTCCAACGTACACTGCCTCTCCTGCTCAATCTGGCCAGAGCTCAACACCGAAATTGCAAACGTCCAGCGATTGCTCCTACACTAAAGGTGCCAGCCCTGAAAGCTCTTGCTGGTCCTCATCTCCCACTGGTAACCTCTCAAACGAACCACAAACACTTGGCCTCTGAACTTGTTTAGCCTACTAAAACTTCCAACGTACACAGCCTCTCCTGCTGAATCTGCCCAAAATTCAACACCGATGTTGTGAACGTCCAGGGATTGCTCCTACACTAAAGGTGCCAGCCCTGAAAGCTCTTGCTGGTCCTCATCTCCCACTGGAAACCTCTCAAACGAACCACAAACACTTGGCCTCTGAACTTGTTTAGCCTACTAAAACTTCCAACGTACACAGCCCTCTCCTGCTCAATCTGCCCAAAATTCAACACCGATGTTGTGAACGTCCAGCGATTGCTCCTACACTAAAGGTGCCAGCCCTGAAAGCTCTTGCTGGTCCTCATCTCCCACTGGTAACCTCTCAAATGAACCACAAACACTTGGCCTCTGAACTTGTTTAGCCTACTAAAACTTCCAACGTACACTGCCTCTCCTGCTCAATCTGGCCAGAGCTCAACACCGATGTTGTGAACGTCCAGGGATTGCTCCTACACTAAAGGTGCCAGCCCTGAAAGCTCTTGCTGGTCCTCATCTCCCACTGGTAACCTCTCAAACGAACCACAAACACTTGGCCTCTGAACTTGTTTAGCCTACTAAAACTTCCAACGTACACAGCCTCTCCTGCTCAATCTGCCCAAAATTCAACACCGATGTTGTGAACGTCCAGCGATTGCTCCTACACTAAAGGTGCCAGCCCTGAAAGCTCTTGCTGGTCCTCATCTCCCACTGGTAACCTCTCAAACGAACCACAAACACTTGGCCTCTGAACTTGTTTAGCCTACTAATTTTAGTAGGCCTAAACAAGTTCAGAGGCCAAGTGTTTGTGGTTCGTTTTGAGAGGTTACCAGTGGGAGATGAGGACCAGCAAGAGCTTTCAGGGCTGGCACCTTTAGTGTAGGAGCAATCGCTGGACGTTCACAACATCGGTGTTGAATTTTGGGCAGATTGAGCAGGAGAGGCTGTGTACGTTGGAAGTTTTAGTAGGCTAAACAAGTTCAGAGGCCAAGTGTTTGTGTTCGTTTGAGAGGTTACCAGTGGGAGATGAGGACCAGCAAGAGCTTTCAGGGCTGGCACCTTTAGTGTAGGAGCAATCCCTGGACGTTCACAACATCGGTGTTGAGCTCTGGCCAGATTGAGCAGGAGAGGCAGTGTACGTTGGAAGTTTTAGTAGGCTAAACAAGTTCAGAGGCCAAGTGTTTGTGGTTCATTTGAGAGGTTACCAGTGGGAGATGAGGACCAGCAAGAGCTTTCAGGGCTGGCACCTTTAGTGTAGGAGCAATCGCTGGACGTTCACAACATCGGTGTTGAATTTTGGGCAGATTGAGCAGGAGAGGCTGTGTACGTTGGAAGTTTTAGTAGGCTAAACAAGTTCAGAGGCCAAGTGTTTGTGGTTCGTTTGAGAGGTTTCCAGTGGGAGATGAGGACCAGCAAGAGCTTTCAGGGCTGGCACCTTTAGTGTAGGAGCAATCCCTGGACGTTCACAACATCGGTGTTGAATTTTGGGCAGATTCAGCAGGAGAGGCTGTGTACGTTGGAAGTTTTAGTAGGCTAAACAAGTTCAGAGGCCAAGTGTTTGTGGTTCGTTTGAGAGGTTACCAGTGGGAGATGAGGACCAGCAAGAGCTTTCAGGGCTGGCACCTTTAGTGTAGGAGCAATCGCTGGACGTTTGCAATTTCGGTGTTGAGCTCTGGCCAGATTGAGCAGGAGAGGCAGTGTACGTTGGAAGTTTTAGTAGGCTAAACAAGTTCAGAGGCCAAGTGTTTGTGGTTCGTTTGAGAGGTTACCAGTGGGAGATGAGGACCAGCAAGAGCTTTCAGGGCTGGCACCTTTAGTGTAGGAGCAATCCTGGACGTTTCACAACATCGGTGTTTGAATTTTGGGCAGATTGAGCAGGAGAGGCTGTGTACGTGGAAGTTTTAGTAGGCTAAACAAGTTCGGAGGCCAAGTGTTTGTGGTTCGTTTGAGAGGTTACCAGTGGGAGATGAGGACCAGCAAGAGCTTTCAGGGCTGGCACCTTTAGTGTAGGAGCAATCGCTGGACTATCGCAATTTCGGTGTTGAGCTCTGGCCAGATTGAGCAGGAGAGGCAGTGTACTTGGAAGTTTTAGTAGGCATAAACAAGTTCAGAGGCCAAGTGTTTGTAGTTCGTTTGAGAGGTTACCAGTGGGGAGATGAGGACCAGCAAGAGCTTTCAGGGCTGGCACCTTTAGTGTAGGAGCAATCCCTTGACGTTCGCAAGTTCGGTGTTGAGCTCTGGCCAGATTGAGCAGGAGAGGCAGTGTACGGTTGGAAGTTTTAGTAGGCTAAACAAGTTCAGAGGCAAGTGTTTGTGGTTCGTTTGAGAGGTTACCAGTGGGAGATGAGGACCAGCAAGAGCTTTCAGGGCTGGCACCTTTAGTGTAGGAGCAAATCGCTGGACGTTCGCAATTTCGGTGTTGAGCTCTGGCCAGATTCAGCAGGAGAGGCTGTGTACGTTGGAAGTTTTTAGTAGGCTAACCAAAGTTCGGAGGCCAAGTGTTTGTGGTTCGTTTGAGAGGTTACCAGTGGGAGATGAGGACCAGCAAGAGCTTTCAGGGCTGGCACCTTTAGTGTAGGAGCAATCCCTGGACGTTCGCAATTTTCGGTGTTGAATTTTGGGCAGATTCAGCAGGAGAGGCTGTGTACGTTGGAAGTTTTAGTAGGCTAACAAGTTCAGAGGCCAAGTGTTTGTGGTTCGTTTGAGAGGTTACCAGTGGGAGATGAGGACCAGCAAGAGCTTTCAGGGCTGGCACCTTAGTGTAGGAGCAATCGCTGGACGTTCGCAATTTCGGTGTTGAGCTCTGGCCAGATTGAGCTGGAGAGGCTGTGTACATTGGAAGTTTTAGTAGGCCCTAAACAAGTTCAGAGGCCAAGTGTTTGTGCTTCGTTTGAGAGGTTACCAGTGGGAGATGAGGACCAGCAAGAGCTTTCAGGGCTGGCACCTTTAGTGTAGGAGCAATCGCTGGACGTTCGCAATTTCGGTGTTGAGCTCTGGCCAGATTGAGCAGGAGAGGCTGTGTACGTTGGAAGTTTTAGTAAGCTAAACAAGTTCAGAGGCCAAGTGTTTGTGGTTCGTTTGAGAGGTTACCAGTGGGAGATGAGGACCAGCAAGAGCTTTCAGGGCTGGCACCTTTAGTGTAGGAGCAATCCCTGGACGTTCACAACATCGGTGTTGAATTTTGGGCAGATTGAGCAGGAGAGGCTGTGTACGTTGGAAGTTTTAGTAGGCTAAACAAGTTCAGAGGCCAAGTGTTTGTGGTTCGTTTGAGAGGTTACCAGTGGGAGATGAGGACCAGCAAGAGCTTTCAGGGCTGGCACTTTAGTGTAGGAGCAATCGCTGGACGTTCACAACATCGGTGTTGAATTTTGGGCAGATTGAGCAGGAGAGGCTGTGTACGTTGGGAAGTTTTAGTAGGCTAAACAAGTTCAGAGGCCAAGTGTTTGTGGGTTCGTTTGAGAGGTTACCAGTGGGAGATGAGGACCAGCAAGAGCTTTCAGGGCTGGCACCTTTAGTGTAGGAGCAATCGCTGGACGTTCGCAATTTCGGTGTTGAGCTCTGGCCAGATTGAGCAGGAGAGGCTGTGTACGTTGGAAGTTTTAGTAGGCTAAACAAGTTCGGAGGCCAAGTGTCTTGTGGTTTCGTTTGAGAGGTTACCAGTGGGAGATGAGGACCAGCAAGAGCTTTCAGGGCTGGCACTTTAGTGTAGGAGCAATCCCTGGACGTTCGCAATTTCGGTGTTGAGCTCTGGCCAGATTGAGCAGGAGAGGCAGTGTACGTTGAAGTTTTAGTAGGCTAAACAAGTTCAGAGGCCAAGTGTTTGTGGTTCGTTTGAGAGGTTACCAGTGGGAGATGAGGACCAGCAAGAGCTTTCAGGGCTGGACACCTTTAGTGTAGGAGCAATCGCTGGACGTTCGCAATTTCGGTGTTGAGCTCTGGCCAGATTGAGCAGGAGAGGCAGTGTACGTTGGAAGTTTTAGTAGGCTAAACAAGTTCAGAGGGCCAAGTGTTTGTGGTTCGTTTGAGAGGTTACCAGTGGGAGATGAGGACCAGCAAGAGCTTTCAGGGCTGGCACCTTTAGTGTAGGAGCAATCCCTGGACGTTCACAACATCGGTGTTTGAATTTTGGGCAGATTGAGCAGGAGAGGCTGTGTTACGTTGGAAGTTTTAGTAGGCTAAACAAGTTCGGAGGCCAAGTGTTTGTGGTTCGTTTGAGAGGTTACCAGTGGGAGATGGAGGACCAGCAAGAGCTTTCAGGGCTGGCACCTTTAGTGTAGGGAGCAATCGCTGGACTTTCGCAATTTCGGTGTTGAGCTCTGGCCAGATTGAGCAGGAGAGGCAGTGTACGTTGGAATTTTTAGTAGGCTAAACAAGTTCAGAGGCCAAGTGTTTGTAGTTCGTTTGAGAGGTTACCAGTGGGAGATGAGGACCAGCAAGAGCTTTCAGGGCTGGCACCTTTAGTGTAGGAGCAATCCCTGGACGTTCGCAAGTTCGGTGTTGAGCTCTGGCCAGATTGAGCAGGAGAGGCAGTGTACGTTAGGAAGTTTTAGTAGGCTAAACAAGTTCAGAGGCCAAGTGTTTGTGGTTCGTTTGAGAGGTTACCAGTGGGAGATGAGGACCAGCAAGAGCTTTCAGGGCTGGCACCTTTAGTGTAGGAGCAATCGCTGGACGTTCGCAATTTCGGTGTTGAGCTCTGGCCAGATTCAGCAGGAGAGGCTGTGTACGTTGGAAGTTTTAGTAGGCTAAACAAGTTCGGAGGCCAAGTGTTTGTGGTTCGTTGAGAGGTTACCAGTGGGAGATGAGGACCAGCAAGAGCTTTCAGGGCTGGCACCTTTAGTGTAGGAGCAATCCCTGGACGTTCGCAATTTCGGTGTTGAATTTTGGGCAGATTCAGCAGGAGAGGCTGTGTACGTGGAAGTTTAGTAGGCTAAACAAGTTCAGAGGCCAAGTGTTTGTGGTTCGTTTGAGAGGTTACCAGTGGGAGATGAGGACCAGCAAGAGCTTTCAGGGCTGGCACCTTAGTGTAGGAGCAATCGCTGGACGTTCGCAATTTCCGGTGTTGAGCTCTGGCCAGATTGAGCTGGAGAGGCTGTGTACATTGGAAGTTTTAGTAGGCTAAACAAGTTCAGAGGCCAAGTGTTTGTGCTTCGTTTGAGAGGTTACCAGTGGGAGATGAGGACCAGCAAGAGCTTTCAGGGCTGGCACTTTAGTGTAGGAGCAATCGCTGGACGTTCGCAATTTCGGTGTTGAGCTCTGGCCAGATTGAGCAGGAGAGGCTGTGTACGTTGGAAGTTTTAGTAAGCTAAACAAGTTCAGAGGCCAAGTGTTGTGGTTCGTTTGAGAGGTTACCAGTGGGAGATGAGGACCAGCAAGAGCTTTCAGGGCTGGCACCTTTAGTGTAGGAGCAATCCCTGGACGTTCACAACATCGGTGTTGATTTTTGGGCAGATTGAGCAGGAGAGGCTGTGTACGTTGGAAGTTTTAGTAGGCTAAACAAGTTCAGAGGCCAAGTGTTTGTGGTTCGTTTGAGAGGTTACCAGTGGGAGATGAGGACCAGCAAGGCTTTCAGGGCTGGCACCTTTAGTGTAGGAGCAATCGCTGGACGTTCACAACATCGGTGTTGAATTTTGGGCAGATTGAGCAGGAGAGGCTGTGTACGTTGGAAGTTTTAGTAGGCTAAACAAGTTCAGAGGGCCAAGTGTTTGTGGTTCGTTTGAGAGGTTACCAGTGGGAGATGAGGACCAGCAAGAGCTTTCAGGGCTGGCACCTTTAGTGTAGGAGCAATCGCTGGACGTTCGCAATTCGGTGTTGAGCTCTGGCCAGATTGAGCAGGAGAGGCTGTGTACGTTGGAAGTTTTAGTAGGCTAAACAAGTTCGGAGGCCAAGTGTTTGTGGTTCGTTTGAGAGGTTACCAGTGGGAGATGAGGACCAGCAAGAGCTTTCAGGGCTGGCACCTTTAGTGTAGGAGCCAATCCCTGGACGTTCGCAATTTCGGTGTTGAGCTCTGGCCAGATTGAGCAGGAGAGGCAGTGTACGTGGAAGTTTTAGTAGGCTAAACAAGTTCAGAGGCCAAGTGTTTGTGGTTCGTTTGAGAGGTTACCAGTGGGAGATGAGGACCAGCAAGAGCTTTCAGGGCTGGCACCTTTAGTGTAGGAGCAATCGCTGGACGTTCGCAATTTCGGTGTTGAGCTCTGGCCAGATTGAGCAGGAGAGGCAGTGTACGTTGGAAGTTTTAGTAGGCTAAACAAGTTCAGAGGCCAAGTGTTTGTGGTTCGTTTGAGAGGTTACCAGTGGGAGATGGAGGACCAGCAAGTTCTTTCAGGGCTGGCACCTTTAGTGTAGGAGCAATCGCTGGACGTTTGGCAATTTCGGTGTTGAATTTTGGCCAGATTGAGCAGGAGAGGCTGTGTACGTTGGAAGTTTTAGTAGGCTAAACAAGTTCAGAGGCCAAGTGTTTGTGGTTCGTTTGAGAGGTTACCAGTGGGAGATGAGGACCAGCAAGAGCTTTCAGGGCTGGCACCTTTAGGTGTAGGAGCAATCGCTGGACGTTCGCAATTTCGGTGTTGAGCTCTGGCCAGATTGAGCTGGAGAGGCTGTGTACATTGGAAGTTTTAGTAGGCTAAACAAGTTCAGAGGCCAAGTGTTTGTGGTTCGTTTGAGAGGTTACCAGTGGGAGATGAGGACCAGCAAGAGCTTTCAGGGCTGGCACCTTTAGTGTAGGAGCAATCCCTGGACGTTCGCAATTTCGGTGTTGAGCTCCTGGCCAGATTGAGCAGGAGGAGGCAGTGTACGTTGGAAGTTTTAGTAGGCTAAAGAAGTTCAGAGGCCAAGTGTTTGTGGTTCGTTTGAGAGGTTACCAGTGGGAGATGAGGACCAGCAAGAGCTTTCAGGGCTGGCACCTTTAGTGTAGGAGCAATCGCTGGACGTTCGCAATTTCGGTGTTGAGCTCTGGCCAGATTGAGCAGGAGAGGCAGTGTACGTTGGGAAGTTTTAGTAGGCCTAAACAAGTTCAGAGGCCAAGTGTTTGTGGTTCGTTTGAGAGGTTACCAGTGGGAGATGAGGACCAGCAAGATCTTTCAGGGCTGGCACCTTTAGTGTAGGAGCAATCGCTGGACGTTTGCAATTTCGGTGTATGAATTTTTGGGCAGATTGAGCAGGAGAGGCTGTGTACGTTGGAAGTTTTAGTAGGCTAAACAAGTTCAGAGGCCAAGTGTTTGTGGTTCGTTTGAGAGGTTACCATTGGGAGATGAGGACCAGCAAGAGCTTTCAGGGCTGGCACCTTTAGTGTAGGAGCAATCGCTGGACGTTCGCAATTTCGGTGTTGAGCTCTGGCCAGATTGAGCTGGAGAGGCTGTGTACATTGGAAGTTTTAGTAGGCTAAAGAAGTTCGGAGGCCAAGTGTTTGTGGTTCGTTTGAGAGGTTACCAGTGGGAGATGAGGACCAGCAAGAGCTTTCAGGGCTGGCACCTTTAGTGTAGGAGCAATCGCTGGACGTTCGCAATGTCGGTGTTGAGCTCTGGCCAGATTGAGCAGGAGAGGCAGTGTACGTTGGAAGTTTTAGTAGGCTAAACAAGTTCAGAGGCCAAGTGTTTGTGGTTCGTTTGAGAGGTTACCAGTGGGAGATGAGGACCAGCAATGAGCTTTCAGGGCTGGCACCTTTAGTGTAGGAGCAATCGCTGGACGTTCACAACATCGGTGTTGAATTTTGGGCAGATTGAGCAGGAGAGGCTGTGTACGTTGGAAGTTTTAGTAGGCTAAACAAGTTCAGAGGCCAAGTGTTTGTGGTTCGTTTGAGAGGTTACCAGTGGGAGATGAGGACCAGCAAGAGCTTTCAGGGCTTGGCACCTTTAGTGTAGGAGCAATCCCTGACGTTCACAACATCGGTGTTGAGCTCTGCCAGATTGAGCAGGAGAGGCAGTGTACGTTGAAGTTTTAGTAGGCTAAACAAGTTCAGAGGCCAAGTGTTTGTGGTTCGTTTGAGAGGTTACCAGTGGGAGATGAGGACCAGCAAGAGCTTTCAGGGCTGGCACCTTTAGTGTAGGAGCAATCGCTGGACGTTCACAACATCGGTGTTGAATTTGGGCAGATTGGAGCAGGGAGAGGCTGTGTACGTTGGAAAGTTTTAGTAGGCTAAACAAGTTCAGAGGCCAAGTGTTTGTGGTTCGTTGAGAGGTTTCCAGTGGGAGATGAGGACCAGCAAGAGCTTTCAGGGCTGGCACCTTTAGTGTAGGAGCAATCCCTGGACGTTCACAACATCGGTGTTGAATTTTGGGCAGATTCAGCAGGAGAGGCTGTGTACGTTGGAAGTTTTAGTAGGCTAAACAAGTTCAGAGGCCAAGTGTTTGTGGTTCGTTTGAGAGGTTACCAGTGGGAGATGAGGACCAGCAAGAGCTTTCAGGCTGGCACCTTTAGTGTAGGAGCAATCGCTGGACGTTTGCAATTCGGTGTTGAGCTCTGGCCAGATTGAGCAGGAGAGGCAGTGTACGTTGGAAGTTTTAGTAGGCTAAACAAGTTCAGAGGCCAAGTGTTTGTGGTTCGTTTGAGAGGTTACCAGTGGGAGTGAGGACCAGCAAGAGCTTTCAGGGCTGGCACCTTTAGTGTAGGAGCAATCCCTGGACGTTCACAACATCGGTGTTGAATTTTGGGCAGATTGAGCAGGAGAGGCTGTGTACGTTGGAAGTTTTAGTAGGCTAAACAAGTTCGGAGGCCAGTGTTTGTGGTTCGTTTGAGAGGTTACCAGTGGGAGATGAGGACCAGCAAGAGCTTTCAGGGCTGGCACCTTTAGTGTAGGAGCAATCGCTGGACTTTCGCATTTCGGTGTTGAGCTCTGGCCAGATTGAGCAGGAGAGGCAGTGTACGTTGGAAGTTTTAGTAGGCTAAACAAGTTCAGAGGCCAAGTGTTTGTAGTTCGTTTGAGAGGTTACCAGTGGGAGATGAGGACCAGCAAGAGCTTTCAGGGCTGGCAACCTTTAGTGTAGGAGCAATCCCTGACGTTCGCAAGTTCGGTGTTGAGCTCTGGCCAGATTGAGCAGGAGAGGCAGTGTACGTTGGAAGTTTTAGTAGGCTAAACAAGTTCAGAGGCCAAGTGTTTGTGGTTCGTTTGAGAGGTTACCAGTGGGAGATGAGGACCAGCAAGAGCTTTCAGGGCTGGCACCTTTAGTGTAGGAGCAATCGCTGGACGTTCGCAATTTCGGTGTTGAGCTTCTGGCCAGATTCAGCAGGAGAGGCTGTGTACGTTGGAAGTTTTAGTAGGCTAAACAAGTTCGGAGGCCAAGTGTTTGTGGTTCGTTTGAGAGGTTACCAGTGGGAGATGAGGACCAGCAAGAGCTTTCAGGGCTGGCACCTTTAGTGTAGGAGCAATCCCTGGACGTTCGCAATTTCGGTGTTGAATTTTGGGCAGATTCAGCAGGAGAGGCTGTGTACGTTGGAAGTTTTAGTAGGCTAAACAAGTTCAGAGGCCAAGTGTTTGTGGTTCGTTTGAGAGGTTACCAGTGGGAGATGAGGACCAGCAAGAGCTTTCAGGGCTGGCACCTTTAGTGTAGGAGCAATCGCTGGACGTTCGCAATTTCGGTGTTGAGCTCTGGCCAGATTGGAGCTGGAGAGGCTGTGTACATTGGAAGTTTTAGTAGGCTAAACAAGTTCAGAGGCCAAGTGTTTGTGGTTCGTTTGAGAGGTTACCAGTGGGAGATGAGACCAGCAAGAGCTTTCAGGGCTGGCACCTTTAGTGTAGGAGCAATCGCTGGACGTTCGCAATTTCGGTGTTGAGCTCTGGCCAGATTGAGCAGGAGAGGCTGTGTACGTTGGAAGTTTTAGTAAGCTAAACAAGTTCAGAGGCCAAGTGTTTGTGGTTCGTTTGAGAGGTTACCAGTGGGAGATGAGGACCAGCAAGAGCTTTCAGGGCTGGCACCTTTAGTGTAGGAGCAATCCTGGACGTTCACAACATCCGGTGTTGAATTTTGGGCAGATTGAGCAGGAGAGGCTTGTGTACGTTGGAAGTTTTAGTAGGCTAAACAAGTTCAGAGGCCAAGTGTTTGTGGTTCGTTTGAGAGGTTACCAGTGGGAGATGAGGACCAGCAAGAGCTTTCAGGGCTGGCACCTTTAGTGTAGGAGCAATCGCTGGACGTTCACAACATCGGTGTTGAATTTTGGGCAGATTGAGCAGGAGAGGCTGTGTACGTTGGAAGTTTAGTAGGCTAAACAAGTTCAGAGGCCAAGTGTTGTGGTTCGTTTGAGAGGTTACCAGTGGGAGATGAGGACCAGCAAGAGCTTTCAGGGCTGGCACCCTTTAGTGTAGGAGCAATCGCTGACGTTCGCAATTTCGGTGTTGAGCTCTGGCCAGATTGAGCAGGAGAGGCTGTGTACGTTGGAAGTTTTAGTAGCTAAAACAAGTTCGGATGCCAAGTGTTTGTGGTTCGTTTGAGAGGTTACCAGTGGGAGGATGAGGACCAGCAAGAGCTTTCAGGGCTGGCACCTTTAGTGTAGGAGCAATCCCTGGACGTTCGCAATTTCGGTGTTGAGCTCTGGCCAGATTGAGCAGGAGAGGCAGTGTACGTTGGAAGTTTTAGTAGGCTAAACAAGTTCAGAGGCCAAGTGTTTGTGGTTCGTTTGAGAGGTTACCAGTGGGAGAATGAGGACCAGCAAGAGCTTTCAGGGCTGGCACCTTTAGTGTAGGAGCAATCGCTGGACGTTCGCAATTTCGGTGTTGAGCTCTGGCCAGATTGAGCAGGAGAGGCAGTGTACGTTGGAAGTTTTAGTAGGCTAAACAAGTTCAGAGGCCAAGTGTTTGTGGTTCGTTTGAGAGGTTACCAGTGGGAGATGAGGACCAGCAAGTTCTTTCAGGGCTGGCACCTTTAGTGTAGGAGCAATCGCTGGACGTTTGCAATTTCGGTGTTGAATTTTGGCCAGATTGAGCAGGAGAGGCTATGTACGTTGGAAGTTTTTAGTAGGCTAAAACAAGTTCAGAGGCCAAGTGTTTGTGGTTCGTTTGAGAGGTTACCAGTGGGAGATGAGGACCAGCAAGAGCTTTCAGGGCTGGCACCTTTAGTGTAGGAGCAATCGCTGGACGTTCGCAATTTCGGTGTTGAGCTCTGGCCAGATTGAGCTGGAGAGGCTGTGTACATTGGAAGTTTTAGTAGGCTAAACAAGTTCAGAGGCCAAGTGTTTGTGGTTCGTTTGAGAGGTTACCAGTGGGAGATGAGGACCAGCAAGAGCTTTCAGGCTGGCACCTTTAGTGTAGGAGCAATCGCTGGACCGTCGCAATTTCGGTGTTGAGCTCTGGCCAGATTGAGCAGGAGAGGCTGTGTACGTTGGAAGTTTTAGTAAAGCTAAACAAGTTCAGAGGCCAAGTGTTTGTGGTTCGTTTGAGAGGTTCCCAGTGGGAGATGAGGACCAGCAAGAGCTTTCAGGGCTGGCACCTTTAGTGTAGGAGCAATCCCTGGACGTTCACAACATCGGTGTTGAATTTTGGGCAGATTGAGCAGGAGAGGCTGTGTACGTTGGAAGTTTTAGTAGGCTAAACAAGTTCAGAGGCCAAGTGTTTGTGGTTCGTTTTGAGAGGTTACCAGTGGGAGATGAGGACCAGCAAGAGCTTTCAGGGCTGGCACCTTTAGTGTAGGAGCAATCGGCTGGACGTTCGCAATTTCGGTGTTGAGCTCTGGCCGGATTGAGCAGGAGAGGCTGTGTACGTTGGAAGTTTTAGTAGGCTAAACAAGTTCAGAGGCCAAGTGTTTGTGGTTCGTTTGAGAGGTTACCAGTGGGAGATGAGGACCAGCAAGAGCTTTCAGGGCTGGCACCTTTAGTGTAGGAGCAATCCCTGGACGTTCGCAATTTCGGTGTTGAGCTCTGGCCAGATTGAGCAGGAGAGGCAGTGTACGTTGGAAGTTTTTAGTAGGCTAAACAAGTTCAGAGGCCAAGTGTTTGTGGTTCGTTTGAGAGGTTACCAGTGGGAGATGAAGGACCAGCAAGAGCTTTCAGGGCTGGCACCTTTAGTGTAGGAGCAATCGCTGGACGTTCGCAATTTCGGTGTTGAGCTCTGGCCAGATTGAGCAGGAGAGGCAGTGTACGTTGGAAGTTTTAGTAGGCTAAACAAGTTCAGAGGCCAAGTGTTTGTGGTTCGTTTGAGAGGTTACCAGTGGGGAGATGAGGACCAGCAAGTTCTTTCAGGGCTGGCACCTTTAGTGTAGGAGCAATCGCTGGACGTTTGCAATTTCGGTGTTGAATTTTGGGCAAGATTGAGCAGGAGAGGCTGTGTACGTTGGAAGTTTTAGTAGGCTAAACAAGTTCAGAGGCCAAGTGTTTGTGGTTCGTTTGAGAGGTTACCAGTGGGAGATGAGGACCAGCAAGAGCTTTCAGGGCTGGCACCTTTAGTGTAGGAGCAATCGCTGGACGTTCGCAATTTCGGTGTTGAGCTCTGGCCAGATTGAGCTGGAGAGGGCTGTGTACATTGGAAGTTTTAGTAGGCTAACAAGTTCAGAGGCCAAGTGTTTGTGGTTCGTTTGAGAGGTTACCAGTGGGAGATGAGGACCAGAAGAGCTTTCGGGCTGGCACCTTTAGTGTAGGAGCAATGCTGGCGTTCACAATTTCGGTGTGGCTCTGGCCAGATTGAGCAGGAGAGGCTGTGTACGTTGGAAGTTTTAGTAGGCTAAACAAGTTCAGAGGCCAAGTGTTTGTGGTTCGTTTGAGAGGTTACCAGTGGAGATGAGGACCAGCAAGAGCTTTCAGGGCTGGCACCTTTAGTGTAGGAGCAATCGCTGGACGTTCACAACATCGGTGTTGAATTTTGGGCAGATTGAGCAGGAGAGGCTGTGTACGTTGGAAGTTTTAGTAGGCTAAACAAGTTCAGAGGCCAAGTGTTTGTGGTTCGTTTGAGAGGTTACCAGTGGGAGATGAGGACCCAGCAAGAGCTTTCAGGGCTGGCACCTTTAGTGTAGGAGCAATCGCTGGACTTTCGCAATTTCGTGTTGGTTGAGCTCTGGGCCAGATTGAGCAGGAGAGGCAGTGTACGTTGGAAGTTTTAGTAGGCTAAACAAGTTCAGAGGCCAAGTGTTTGTGTTCGTTTGAGAGGTTACCAGTGGGAGATGAGGGACCAGCAAGAGCTTTCAGGGCTGGCACCTTTAGTGTAGGAGCAATCGCTGGACGTTCGCAATTTCGGTGTTGAGCTCTGGCCAGATTGATCAGGAGAGGCAGTATACGTTGGAAGTTTTAGTAGGCTAAACAAGTTCAGAGGCCAAGTGTTTGTGGTTCCGTTTGAGAGGTTACCAGTGGAGATGAGGACCAGCAAGAGCTTTCAGGGCTGGCACCTTTAGTGTAGGAGCAATCCTGGACGTTCACAACATCGGTGTTGAGCTCTGGCCAGATTGAGCAGGAGAGGCTGTGTACGTTGGAAGTTTTAGTAGGCTAAACAAGTTCAGAGGCCAAGTGTTTGTGGTTCGTTTTGAGAGGTTACCAGTGGGAGATGAGGACCAGCAAGAGCTTTCAGGGCTGGCACCTTTAGTGTAGGAGCAATCGCTGCACGTTCACAACATCGGTGTTGAATTTTGGGCAGATTGAGCAGGAGAGGCTGTGTACGTTGAAGTTTTAGTAGGCTAAACAAGTTCAGAGGCCAAGTGTTGTGGTTTCGTTTGAGAGGTTACCAGTGGGAGGATGAGGACCAGCAAGAGCTTTCAGGGCTGGCACCTTTAGTGTAGGAGCAATCCCTGGACGTTCACAACATCGGGTGTTGAGCTCTGGCCAGATTGAGCAGGAGAGGCTGTGTACGTTGGAAGTTTTAGTAGGCTAAACAAGTTCAGAGGCCAAGTGTTTGTGGTTCGTTTGAGAGGTTACCAGTGGGAGATGAGGACCAGCAAGAGCTTTCAGGGCTGGCACCTTTAGTGTAGGAGCAAATCCCTGGACGTTCACAACATCGGTGTTGAGCTCTGGCCAGATTGAGCAGGAGAGGCAGTGTCGTTGGAAGTTTTAGTAGGCTAAACAAGTTCAGAGGCCAAGTGTTTGTGGTTCGTTTGAGAGGTTACCAGTGGGAGATGAGGACCAGCAAGAGGCTTTCAGGGCTGGCACCTTTAGTGTAGGAGCAATCGCTGGACGTTCACAACATCGGTGTTGAATTTTGGGCAGATTGAGCAGGGAGAGGCTGTGTACGTTGGAAGTTTTAGTAGGCTAAACAAGTTCAGAGGCCAAGTGTTTGTGGTTCGTTTGAGAGGTTACCAGTGGGAGATGAGGACCAGCAAGAGCTTTCAGGGCTGGCACCTTTAGTGTAGGAGCAATCGCTGGACTTTCGCAATTTCGGTGTTGAGCTCTGGCCAGATTGAGCAGGAGAGGCAGTGTACGTTGGAAGTTTTAGTAGGCTAAAACAAGTTCAGAGGCCAAGTGTTTGTAGTTCGTTTGAGAGGTTACCAGTGGAGATGAGGACCAGCAAGAGCTTTCAGGGCTGGCACCTTTAGTGTAGGAGCAATCCCTGGACGTTCACAACATCGGTGTTGGCTCTTGGCCAGATTGAGCAGGAGAGGCAGTGTACGTTGGAAGTTTTAGTAGGCTAAACAAGTTCAGAGGCCAAGTGTTTGTGGTTCGTTTGAGAGGTTACCAGTGGGAGATGAGGACCAGCAAGAGCTTTCAGGGCTGGCACCTTTAGTGTAGGAGCAATCCCTGGACGTTCGCAATTTCGGTGTTGAATTTTGGCAGATTCAGCAGGAGAGGCTGTGTACGTTGGAAGTTTTAGTAGGCTAAACAAGTTCAGAGGCCAAGTGTTTGTGGTTCGTTTGAGAGGTTACCAGTGGGAGATGAGGACCAGCAAGAGCTTTCAGGGCTGGCACCTTTAGTGTAGGGAGCAATCGCTGGACGTTCGCAATTTCGGTGTTGAGCTCTGGCCAGATTGAGCTGGAGAGGCTGTGTACATTGGAAGTTTTAGTAGGCTAAACAAGTCAGAGGCCAAGTGTTTGTGGTTCGTTTGAGAGGTTACCAGTGGGAGATGAGGACCAGCAAGAGCTTTCAGGGCTGGCACCTTTAGTGTAGGAGCAATCGCTGGACGTTCGCAATTTCGGTGTTGAGCTCTGGCCAGATTGGAGCAGGAGAGGCTGTGTACGTTGGAAGTTTTAGTAAGCTAAACAAGTTCAGAGGCCAAGTGTTTGTGGTTCGTTTGAGAGGTTACCAGTGGGAGATGAGGACCAGCAAGAGCTTTCAGGGCTGGCACCTTTAGTGTAGGAGCAATCGCTGGACGTTCACAACTTCGGTGTTGAATATTGGGCAGATTGAGCAGGAGAGGCTGTGTACGTTGGAAGTTTTAGTAGGCTAAACAAGTTCAGAGGCCAAGTGTTTGTGGTTCGTTTGAGAGGTTACCAGTGGGAGAATGAGGACCAGCAAGAGCTTTCAGGGCTGGGCACCCTTTAGTGTAGGAGCAATCGCTGGACGTTCGCAATTTCGGTGTTGAGCTCTGGCCAGATTCAGCAGGAGAGGCTGTGTACGTTGGAAGTTGTTTAGTAGGCTAAACAAGTTCGGAGGCCAAGTGTTTGTGGTTCGTTTTGAGAGGTTACCAGTGGGAGATGAGGACCAGCAAGAGCTTTCAGGGCTGGACCTTTAGTGTAGGAGCAATCGCTGGACGTTCGCAATTTCGGTGTTGAGCTCTGGCCAGA
Organism: Gavia stellata; assembly: GCF_030936135.1. Lineage (NCBI taxonomy): Eukaryota > Metazoa > Chordata > Aves > Gaviiformes > Gaviidae > Gavia > Gavia stellata. The sequence continues at coordinate 34,860 of NW_026776446.1, forward strand.
TTGAGCAGGAGAGGCAGTGTACGTTGGAAGTTTTAGTAGGCTAAAGAAGTTCAGAGGCCAAGTGTTTGTGGTTCGTTTGAGAGGTTACCAGTGGGAGATGAGGACCAGCAAGAGCTTTCAGGGCTGGCACCTTTAGTGTAGGAGCAATCGCTGGACGTTCGCAATTTCGGTGTTGAGCTCTGGCCAGATTGAGCAGGAGAGGCAGTGTACGTTGGAAGTTTTAGTAGGCTAAACAAGTTCAGAGGCCAAGTGTTTGTGGTTCGTTTGAGAGGTTACCAGTGGGAGATGAGGACCAGCAAGAGCTTTCAGGGCTGGCACCTTTAGTGTAGGAGCAATCGCTGGACGTTCGCAATTTCGGTGTTGAGCTCTGGCCAGATTGAGCAGGAGAGGCAGTGTACGTTGGAAGTTTTAGTAGGCTAAACAAGTTCAGAGGCCAAGTGTTTGTAGTTCGTTTGAGAGGTTACCAGTGGGAGATGAGGACCAGCAAGAGCTTTCAGGGCTGGCACCTTTAGTGTAGGAGCAATCCCTGGACGTTCACAACATCGGTGTTGAGCTCTGGCCAGATTGAGCAGGAGAGGCAGTGTACGTTGGAAGTTTTAGTAGGCTAAACAAGTTCAGAGGCCAAGTGTTTGTGGTTTCGTTTGAGAGGTTACCAGTGGGAGATGAGGACCAGCAAGAGCTTTCAGGGCTGGCACCTTAGTGTAGGAGCAATCGCTGGACGTTCGCAATTTCCGTGTTGAGCTCTGGCCAGATTCAGCAGGAGAGGCTGTGTACGTTGGAAGTTTTAGTAGGCTAAACAAGTTCGGAGGCCAAGTGTTTGTGGTTCGTTTGAGAGGTTACCAGTGGGAGATGAGGACCAGCAAGAGCTTTCAGGGCTGGCACCTTTAGTGTAGGAGCAATCGCTGGACGTTCGCAACATCGGTGTTGAATTTTGGGCAGATTCAGCAGGAGAGGCTGTGTACGTTGGAAGTTTTAGTAGGCTAAACAAGTTCAGAGGCCAAGTGTTTGTGGTTCGTTTGAGAGGTTACCAGTGGGAGATGAGGACCAGCAAGAGCTTTCAGGGCTGGCACCTTTAGTGTAGGAGCAATCGCTGGACGTTCGCAATTTCGGTGTTGAGCTCTGGCCAGATTGAGCTGGAGAGGCTGTGTACGTTGGAAGTTTTAGTAAGCTAAACAAGTTCAGAGGCCAAGTGTTTGTGGTTCGTTTTGAGAGGTTACCAGTGGGAGATGAGGACCAGCAAGAGCTTTCAGGGCTGGGCACCTTTAGTGTAGGAGCAATCCCTGGACGTTCACAACATCGGTGTTGAATTTTGGGCAGATTGAGCAGGAGAGGCTGTGTACGTTGGAAGTTTTAGTAGGCTAAACAAGTTCAGAGGCCCAAGTGTTTGTGGTTCGTTTGAGAGGTTACCAGTGGGAGATGAGGACCAGCAAGAGCTTTCAGGGCTGGCACCTTTAGTGTAGGAGCAATCGCTGGACGTTCGCAATTTCGGTGTTGAGCTCTGGCCAGATTGAGCAGGAGAGGCAGTGTACGTTGGAAGTTTTAGTAGGCTAAACAAGTTCAGAGGCCAAGTGTTTGTGGTTCGTTTGAGAGGTTACCAGTGGGAGATGAGGACCAGCAAGAGCTTCAGGGCTGGCACCTTTAGTGTAGGAGCAATCGCTGGACGTTCGCAATTTCGGGTGTTGAGCTCTGGCCAGATTGAGCAGGAGAGGCTGTGTACGTTGGGAAGTTTTAGTAGGCTAAACAAGTTCAGAGGCCAAGTGTTTGTAGTTCGTTTGAGAGGTTACCAGTGGGAGATGAGGAGCAGCAAGAGCTTTCAGGGCTGGGCACCTTTAGTGTAGGAGCAATCCCTGGACGTTCACAACATCGGTGTTGAGCTCTGGCCAGATTGAGCAGGAGAGGCAGTGTACGTTGGAAGTTTTAGTAGGCTAAACAAGTTCAGAGGCCAAGTGTTTGTGGTTCGTTTGAGAGGTTACCAGTGGGAGATGAGGACCAGCAAGAGCTTTCAGGGCTGGCACCTTTAGTGTAGGAGCAATCGCTGGACGTTCACAACATCGGTGTTGAGCTCTGGCCAGATTGAGCAGGAGAGGCTGTGTACATTGGAAGTTTTAGTAGGCTAAACAAGTTCAGAGGCCAAGTGTTTGTGGTTCGTTTGAGAGGTTACCAGTGGGAGATGAGGACCAGCAAGAGCTTTCAGGGCTGGCACCTTTAGTGTAGGAGCAATCCCTGGTCGTTCACAACATCGGTGTTGAATTTTGGCCAGATTGAGCAGGAGAGGCTGTGTACGTTGGAAGTTTTAGTAGGCTAAACAAGTTCAGAGGTCAAGTGTTTGTGGTTCGTTTGAGAGGTTACCAGTGGGAGATGAGGACCAGCAAGAGCTTTCAGGGCTGGCACCTTTAGTGTAGGAGCAATTGCTGGACGTTTGCAATTTCGGTGTTGAGCTCTGGCCAGATTGAGCAGGAGAGGCAGTGTACGTTGGAAGTTTTAGTAGGCTAAACAAGTTCAGAGGCCAAGTGTTTGTGGTTCGTTTGAGAGGTTACCAGTGGGAGATGAGGACCAGCAAGAGCTTTCAGGGCTGGCACCTTTAGTGTAGGAGCAATCGCTGGACTTTCGCAATTTCGGTGTTGAGCTCTGGCCAGATTGAGCAGGAGAGGCTGTGTACGTTGGAAGTTTTAGTAGGCTAAACAAGTTCAGAGGCCAAGTGTTTGTGGTTCGTTTGAGAGGTTACCAGTGGGAGATGAGGACCAGCAAGAGCTTTCAGGGCTGGCACCTTTAGTGTAGGAGCAATCGCTGGACGTTCGCAATTTCGGTGTTGAGCTCTGGCCAGATTGAGCAGGAGAGGCTGTGTACGTTGGAAGTTTTAGTAAGCTAAACAAGTTCAGAGGCCAAGTGTTTGTGGTTCGTTTGAGAGGTTACCAGTGGGAGATGAGGACCAGCAAGAGCTTTCAGGGCTGGCACCTTTAGTGTAGGAGCAATCGCTGGACGTTCACAACATCGGTGTTGAATTTTGGGCAGATTGAGCAGGAGAGGCTGTGTACGTTGGAAGTTTTAGTAGGCTAAACAAGTTCAGAGGCCAAGTGTTTGTGGTTCGTTTGAGAGGTTACCAGTGGGAGATGAGGACCAGCAAGAGCTTTCAGGGCTGGCACCTTTAGTGTAGGAGCAATCGCTGGACGTTCGCAATTTCGGTGTTGAGCTCTGGCCAGATTCAGCAGGAGAGGCTGTGTACGTTGGAAGTTTTAGTAGGCTAAACAAGTTCGGAGGCCAAGTGTTTGTGGTTCGTTTGAGAGGTTACCAGTGGGAGATGAGGACCAGCAAGAGCTTTCAGGGCTGGCACCTTTAGTGTAGGAGCAATCGCTGGACGTTCGCAATTTCGGTGTTGAGCTCTGGCCAGATTGAGCAGGAGAGGCAGTGTACGTTGGAAGTTTTAGTAGGCTAAACAAGTTCAGAGGCCAAGTGTTTGTAGTTCGTTTGAGAGGTTACCAGTGGGAGATGAGGACCAGCAAGAGCTTTCAGGGCTGGCACCTTTAGTGTAGGAGCAATCCCTGGACGTTCACAACATCGGTGTTGAGCTCTGGCCAGATTGAGCAGGAGAGGCAGTGTACGTTGGAAGTTTTAGTAGGCTAAACAAGTTCAGAGGCCAAGTGTTTGTGGTTCGTTTGAGAGGTTACCAGTGGGAGATGAGGACCAGCAAGAGCTTTCAGGGCTGGCACCTTTAGTGTAGGAGCAATCGCTGGACGTTCGCAATTTCCGTGTTGAGCTCTGGCCAGATTCAGCAGGAGAGGCTGTGTACGTTGGAAGTTTTAGTAGGCTAAACAAGTTCGGAGGCCAAGTGTTTGTGGTTCGTTTGAGAGGTTACCAGTGGGAGATGAGGACCAGCAAGAGCTTTCAGGGCTGGCACCTTTAGTGTAGGAGCAATCGCTGGACGTTCGCAATTTCGGTGTTGAGCTCTGGCCAGATTGAGCTGGAGAGGCTGTGTACGTTGGAAGTTTTAGTAAGCTAAACAAGTTCAGAGGCCAAGTGTTTGTGGTTCGTTTGAGAGGTTACCAGTGGGAGATGAGGACCAGCAAGAGCTTTCAGGGCTGGCACCTTTAGTGTAGGAGCAATCGCTGGACGTTCACAACATCGGTGTTGAATTTTGGGCAGATTGAGCAGGAGAGGCTGTGTACGTTGGAAGTTTTAGTAGGCTAAACAAGTTCAGAGGCCAAGTGTTTGTGGTTCGTTTGAGAGGTTACCAGTGGGAGATGAGGACCAGCAAGAGCTTTCAGGGCTGGCACCTTTAGTGTAGGAGCAATCGCTGGACGTTCGCAATTTCGGTGTTGAGCTCTGGCCAGATTCAGCAGGAGAGGCAGTGTACGTTGGAAGTTTTAGTAGGCTAAACAAGTTCAGAGGCCAAGTGTTTGTGGTTCGTTTGAGAGGTTACCAGTGGGAGATGAGGACCAGCAAGAGCTTTCAGGGCTGGCACCTTTAGTGTAGGAGCAATCGCTGGACGTTCACAACATCGGTGTTGAGCTCTGGCCAGATTGAGCAGGAGAGGCTGTGTACATTGGAAGTTTTAGTAGGCTAAACAAGTTCAGAGGCCAAGTGTTTGTGGTTCGTTTGAGAGGTTACCAGTGGGAGATGAGGACCAGCAAGAGCTTTCAGGGCTGGCACCTTTAGTGTAGGAGCAATCGCTGGACGTTCACAACATCGGTGTTGAATTTTGGCCAGATTGAGCAGGAGAGGCTGTGTACGTTGGAAGTTTTAGTAGGCTAAACAAGTTCAGAGGCCAAGTGTTTGTGGTTCGTTTGAGAGGTTACCAGTGGGAGATGAGGACCAGCAAGAGCTTTCAGGGCTGGCACCTTTAGTGTAGGAGCAATCCCTGGACGTTCACAACATCGGTGTTGAGCTCTGGCCAGATTGAGCAGGAGAGGCTGTGTACGTTGGAAGTTTTAGTAGGCTAAACAAGTTCAGAGGCCAAGTGTTTGTGGTTCGTTTGAGAGGTTACCAGTGGGAGATGAGGACCAGCAAGAGCTTTCAGGGCTGGCACCTTTAGTGTAGGAGCAATCGCTGGACGTTCACAACATCGGTGTTGAATTTTGGGCAGATTGAGCAGGAGAGGCTGTGTACGTTGGAAGTTTTAGTAGGCTAAACAAGTTCAGAGGCCAAGTGTTTGTGGTTCGTTTGAGAGGTTACCAGTGGGAGATGAGGACCAGCAAGAGCTTTCAGGTCTGGCACCTTTAGTGTAGGAGCAATCCCTGGACGTTCACAACATCGGTGTTGAATTTTGGGCAGATTCAGCAGGAGAGGCTGTGTACGTTGGAAGTTTTAGTAGGCTAAACAAGTTCAGAGGCCAAGTGTTTGTGGTTCGTTTGAGAGGTTACCAGTGGGAGATGAGGACCAGCAAGAGCTTTCAGGGCTGGCACCTTTAGTGTAGGAGCAATCCCTGGACGTTCACAACATCGGTGTTGAATTTTGGGCAGATTGAGCAGGAGAGGCTGTGTACGTTGGAAGTTTTAGTAGGCTAAACAAGTTCAGAGGCCAAGTGTTTGTGGTTCGTTTGAGAGGTTACCAGTGGGAGATGAGGACCAGCAAGAGCTTTCAGGGCTGGCACCTTTAGTGTAGGAGCAATCCTGGACGTTCGCAATTTCGGTGTTGAATTTTGGGCAGATTGAGCAGGAGAGGCAGTGTACGTTGGAAGTTTTAGTAGGCTAAACAAGTTCAGAGGCCAAGTGTTTGTGGTTCGTTTGAGAGGTTACCAGTGGGAGATGAGGACCAGCAAGAGCTTTCAGGGCTGGCACCTTTAGTGTAGGAGCAATCGCTGGACGTTCGCAATTTCGGTGTTGAGCTCTGGCCAGATTGAGCAGGAGAGGCAGTGTACGTTGGAAGTTTTAGTAGGCTAAACAAGTTCAGAGGCCAAGTGTTTGTGGTTCGTTTGAGAGGTTACCAGTGGGAGATGAGGACCAGCAAGAGCTTTCAGGGCTGGCACCTTTAGTGTAGGAGCAATCGCTGGACGTTCACAACATCGGTGTTGAATTTTGGGCAGATTGAGCAGGAGAGGCTGTGTACGTTGGAAGTTTTAGTAGGCTAAACAAGTTCAGAGGCCAAGTGTTTGTGGTTCGTTTGAGAGGTTACCAGTGGGAGATGAGGACCAGCAAGAGCTTTCAGGGCTGGCACCTTTAGTGTAGGAGCAATCGCTGGACGTTCGCAATTTCGGTGTTGAGCTCTGGCCAGATTGAGCAGGAGAGGCTGTGTACGTTGGAAGTTTTAGTAGGCTAAACAAGTTCAGAGGCCAAGTGTTTGTGGTTCGTTTGAGAGGTTACCAGTGGGAGATGAGGACCAGCAAGAGCTTTCAGGGCTGGCACCTTTAGTGTAGGAGCAATCGCTGGACGTTCGCAATTTCGATGTTCATCTGTGGCCAGATTGAGCAGGAGAGGCTGTGTACGTTGGAAGTTTTAGTAGGCTAAACAAGTTCAGAGGCCAAGTGTTTGTGGTTCGTTTGAGAGGTTACCAGTGGGAGATGAGGACCAGCAAGAGCTTTCAGGGCTGGCACCTTTATTGTAGGAGCAATCCCTGGACGTTCACAACATCGGTGTTGAATTTTGGGCAGATTGAGCAGGAGAGGCTGTGTACGTTGGAAGTTTTAGTAGGCTAAACAAGTTCAGAGGCCAAGTGTTTGTGGTTCGTTTGAGAGGTTACCAGTGGGAGATGAGGACCAGCAAGAGCTTTCAGGGCTGGCACCTTTAGTGTAGGAGCAATCCCTGGACGTTCACAACATCGGTGTTGAATTTTGGGCAGATTGAGCAGGAGAGGCTGTGTACGTTGGAAGTTTTAGTAGGCTAAACAAGTTCAGAGGCCAAGTGTTTGTGGTTCGTTTGAGAGGTTACCAGTGGGAGATGAGGACCAGCAAGAGCTTTCAGGGCTGGCACCTTTAGTGTAGGAGCAATCCCTGGACGTTCGCAATTTCGGTGTTGAGCTCTGGCCAGATTGAGCAGGAGAGGCAGTGTACGTTGGAAGTTTTAGTAGGCTAAACAAGTTCAGAGGCCAAGTGTTTGTGGTTCGTTTGAGAGGTTACCAGTGGGAGATGAGGACCAGCAAGAGCTTTCAGGGCTGGCACCTTTAGTGTAGGAGCAATCCCTGGTCGTTCACAACATCGGTGTTGAATTTTGGGCAGATTGAGCAGGAGAGGCAGTGTACGTTGGAAGTTTTAGTAGGCTAAACAAGTTCAGAGGCCAAGTGTTTGTGGTTCGTTTGAGAGGTTACCAGTGGGAGATGAGGACCAGCAAGAGCTTTCAGGGCTGGCACCTTTAGTGTAGGAGCAATCGCTGGACGTTCGCAATTTCGGTGTTGAGCTCTGGCCAGATTGAGCAGGAGAGGCAGTGTACGTTGGAAGTTTTAGTAGGCTAAACAAGTTCAGAGGCCAAGTGTTTGTGGTTCGTTTGAGAGGTTACCAGTGGGAGATGAGGACCAGCAAGAGCTTTCAGGGCTGGCACCTTTAGTGTAGGAGCAATCGCTGGACTTTCGCAATTTCGGTGTTGAGCTCTGGCCAGATTGAGCAGGAGAGGCTGTGTACGTTGGAAGTTTTAGTAGGCTAAACAAGTTCAGAGGCCAAGTGTTTGTGGTTCGTTTGAGAGGTTACCAGTGGGAGATGAGGACCAGCAAGAGCTTTCAGGGCTGGCACCTTTAGTGTAGGAGCAATCCCTGGACGTTCACAACATCGGTGTTGAGCTCTGGCCAGATTGAGCAGGAGAGGCTGTGTACGTTGGAAGTTTTAGTAGGCTAAACAAGTTCAGAGGCCAAGTGTTTGTGGTTCGTTTGAGAGGTTACCAGTGGGAGATGAGGACCAGCAAGAGCTTTCAGGGCTGGCACCTTTAGTGTAGGAGCAATCGCTGGACGTTCGCAATTTCGGTGTTGAGCTCTGGCCAGATTGAGCAGGAGAGGCAGTGTACGTTGGAAGTTTTAGTAGGCTAAACAAGTTCAGAGGCCAAGTGTTTGTGGTTCGTTTGAGAGGTTACCAGTGGGAGATGAGGACCAGCAAGAGCTTTCAGGGCTGGCACCTTTAGTGTAGGAGCAATCGCTGGACGTTCACAACATCGGTGTTGAGCTCTGGCCAGATTGAGCAGGAGAGGCTGTGTACGTTGGAAGTTTTAGTAGGCTAAACAAGTTCAGAGGCCAAGTGTTTGTGGTTCGTTTGAGAGGTTACCAGTGGGAGATGAGGACCAGCAAGAGCTTTCAGGGCTGGCACCTTTAGTGTAGGAGCAATCGCTGGACGTTCACAACATCGGTGTTGAATTTTGGGCAGATTGAGCAGGAGAGGCTGTGTACGTTGGAAGTTTTAGTAGGCTAAACAAGTTCAGAGGCCAAGTGTTTGTGGTTCGTTTGAGAGGTTACCAGTGGGAGATGAGGACCAGCAAGAGCTTTCAGGGCTGGCACCTTTAGTGTAGGAGCAATCCCTGGACGTTCACAACATCGGTGTTGAATTTTGGGCAGATTCAGCAGGAGAGGCTGTGTACGTTGGAAGTTTTAGTAGGCTAAACAAGTTCAGAGGCCAAGTGTTTGTGGTTCGTTTGAGAGGTTACCAGTGGGAGATGAGGACCAGCAAGAGCTTTCAGGGCTGGCACCTTTAGTGTAGGAGCAATCGCTGGACGTTCACAACATCAGTGTTAAATTTTGGGCAGATTGAGCAGGAGAGGCTGTGTACGTTGGAAGTTTTAGTAGGCTAAACAAGTTCAGAGGCCAAGTGTTTGTGGTTCGTTTGAGAGGTTACCAGTGGGAGATGAGGACCAGCAAGAGCTTTCAGGGCTGGCACCTTTAGTGTAGGAGCAATCGCTGGACGTTCACAACATCGGTGTTGAATTTTGGGCAGATTGAGCAGGAGAGGCTGTGTACGTTGGAAGTTTTAGTAGGCTAAACAAGTTCAGAGGCCAAGTGTTTGTGGTTCGTTTGAGAGGTTACCAGTGGGAGATGAGGACCAGCAAGAGCTTTCAGGGCTGGCACCTTTAGTGTAGGAGCAATCCCTGGATGTTCGCAATTTCGGTGTTGAGCTCTGGCCAGATTGAGCAGGAGAGGCAGTGTACGTTGGAAGTTTTAGTAGGCTAAACAAGTTCAGAGGCCAAGTGTTTGTGGTTCGTTTGAGAGGTTACCAGTGGGAGATGAGGACCAGCAAGAGCTTTCAGGGCTGGCACCTTTAGTGTAGGAGCAATCGCTGGACGTTCGCAATTTCGGTGTTGAGCTCTGGCCAGATTGAGCAGGAGAGGCTGTGTACGTTGGAAGTTTTAGTAGGCTAAACAAGTTCAGAGGCCAAGTGTTTGTGGTTCGTTTGAGAGGTTACCAGTGGGAGATGAGGACCAGCAAGAGCTTTCAGGGCTGGCACCTTTAGTGTAGGAGCAATCGCTGGACGTTCGCAATTTCGGTGTTGAGCTCTGGCCAGATTGAGCAGGAGAGGCTGTGTACGTTGGAAGTTTTAGTAGGCTAAACAAGTTCAGAGGCCAAGTGTTTGTGGTTCGTTTGAGAGGTTACCAGTGGGAGATGAGGACCAGCAAGAGCTTTCAGGGCTGGCACCTTTAGTGTAGGAGCAATCCCTGGACGTTCACAACATCGGTGTTGAAATTTGGGCAGATTGAGCAGGAGAGGCTGTGTACGTTGGAAGTTTTAGTAGGCTAAACAAGTTCAGAGGCCAAGTGTTTGTGGTTCGTTTGAGAGGTTACCAGTGGGAGATGAGGACCAGCAAGAGCTTTCAGGGCTGGCACCTTTAGTGTAGGAGCAATCGCTGGACGTTCGCAATTTCGGTGTTGAGCACTGGCCAGATTGAGCAGGAGAGGCTGTGTACGTTGGAAGTTTTAGTAGGCTAAACAAGTTCAGAGGCCAAGTGTTTGTGGTTCGTTTGAGAGGTTACCAGTGGGAGATGAGGACCAGCAAGAGCTTTCAGGGCTGGCACCTTTAGTGTAGGAGCAATCGCTGGACGTTCGCAATTTCGATGTTCATCTGTGGCCAGATTGAGCAGGAGAGGCTGTGTACGTTGGAAGTTTTAGTAGGCTAAACAAGTTCAGAGGCAAGTGTTTGTGGTTCGTTTGAGAGGTTACCAGTGGGAGATGAGGACCAGCAAGAGCTTTCAGGGCTGGCACCTTTAGTGTAGGAGCAATCGCTGGACGTTCGCAATTTCGGTGTTGAATTTTGGGCAGATTGAGCAGGAGAGGCTGTGTACGTTGGAAGTTTTAGTAGGCTAAACAAGTTCAGAGGCCAAGTGTTTGTGGTTCGTTTGAGAGGTTACCAGTGGGAGATGAGGACCAGCAAGAGCTTTCAGGGCTGGCACCTTTAGTGTAGGAGCAATCCCTGGACGTTCACAACATCAGTGTTAAATTTTGGGCAGATTGAGCAGGAGAGGCTGTGTACGTTGGAAGTTTTAGTAGGCTAAACAAGTTCAGAGGCCAAGTGTTTGTGGTTCGTTTGAGAGGTTACCAGTGGGAGATGAGGACCAGCAAGAGCTTTCAGGGCTGGCACCTTTAGTGTAGGAGCAATCCCTGGACGTTCGCAATTTCGGTGTTGAGCTCTGGCCAGATTGAGCAGGAGAGGCAGTGTACGTTGGAAGTTTTAGTAGGCTAAACAAGTTCAGAGGCCAAGTGTTTGTGGTTCGTTTGAGAGGTTACCAGTGGGAGATGAGGACCAGCAAGAGCTTTCAGGGCTGGCACCTTTAGTGTAGGAGCAATCGCTGGACTTTGACAACATCGGTGTTGAGCTCTGCCCAGATTGAGCAGGAGAGGCAGTGTACGTTGGAAGTTTTAGTAGGCTAAACAAGTTCAGAGGCCAAGTGTTTGTGGTTCGTTTGAGAGGTTACCAGTGGGAGATGAGGACCAGCAAGAGCTTTCAGGGCTGGCACCTTTAGTGTAGGAGCAATCGCTGGACTTTCGCAATTTCGGTGTTGAGCTCTGGCCAGATTGAGCAGGAGAGGCTGTGTACGTTGGAAGTTTTAGTAGGCTAAACAAGTTCAGAGGCCAAGTGTTTGTGGTTCGTTTGAGAGGTTACCAGTGGGAGATGAGGACCAGCAAGAGCTTTCAGGGCTGGCACCTTTAGTGTAGGAGCAATCCCTGGACGTTCACAACATCGGTGTTGAGCTCTGGCCAGATTGAGCAGGAGAGGCAGTGTACGTTGGAAGTTTTAGTAGGCTAAACAAGTTCAGAGGCCAAGTGCTTGTGGTTCGTTTGAGAGGTTACCAGTGGGAGATGAGGACCAGCAAGAGCTTTCAGGGCTGGCACCTTTAGTGTAGGAGCAATCGCTGGAGGTTCGCAATTTCGGTGTTGGGCTCTGGCCAGATTGAGCAGGAGAGGCTGTGTACGTTGGAAGTTTTAGTAGGCTAAACAAGTTCAGAGGCCAAGTGTTTGTGGTTCGTTTGAGAGGTTACCAGTGGGAGATGAGGACCAGCAAGAGCTTTCAGGGCTGGCACCTTTAGTGTAGGAGCAATCCCTGGACGTTCGCAATTTTGGTGTTGAGCTCTGGCCAGATTGAGCAGGAGAGGCTGTGTACGTTGGAAGTTTTAGTAGGCTAAACAAGTTCAGAGGCCAAGTGTTTGTGGTTCGTTTGAGAGGTTACCAGTGGGAGATGAGGACCAGCAAGAGCTTTCAGGGCTGGCACCTTTAGTGTAGGAGCAATCGCTGGACGTTCGCAATTTCGGTGTTGAGCTCTGGCCAGATTGAGCAGGAGAGGCAGTGTACGTTGGAAGTTTTAGTAGGCTAAACAAGTTCAGAGGCCAAGTGTTTGTGGTTCGTTTGAGAGGTTACCAGTGGGAGATGAGGACCAGCAAGAGCTTTCAGGGCTGGCACCTTTAGTGTAGGAGCAATCCCTGGACGTTTACAACATCGGTGTTGAATTTTGGGTAGATTCAGCAGGAGAGGCTGTGTACGTTGGAAGTTTTAGTAGGCTAAACAAGTTCAGAGGCCAAGTGTTTGTGGTTCGTTTGAGAGGTTTCCAGTGGGAGATGAGGACCAGCAAGAGCTTTCAGGGCTGGCACCTTTAGTGTAGGAGCAATCCCTGGACGTTCACAACATCGGTGTTGAATTTTGGGCAGATTGAGCAGGAGAGGCTGTGTACGTTGGAAGTTTTAGTAGGCTAAACAAGTTCAGAGGCCAAGTGTTTGTGGTTCGTTTGAGAGGTTACCAGTGGGAGATGAGGACCAGCAAGAGCTTTCAGGGCTGGCACCTTTAGTGTAGGAGCAATCGCTGGACGTTCGCAATTTCGATGTTCATCTGTGGCCAGATTGAGCAGGAGAGGCTGTGTACGTTGGAAGTTTTAGTAGGCTAAACAAGTTCAGAGGCCAAGTGTTTGTGGTTCGTTTGAGAGGTTACCAGTGGGAGATGAGGACCAGCAAGAGCTTTCAGGGCTGGCACCTTTAGTGTAGGAGCAATCCCTGGATGTTCGCAATTTCGGTGTTGAGCTCTGGCCAGATTGAGCAGGAGAGGCAGTGTACGTTGGAAGTTTTAGTAGGCTAAACAAGTTCAGAGGCCAAGTGTTTGTGGTTCGTTTGAGAGGTTACCAGTGGGAGATGAGGACCAGCAAGAGCTTTCAGGGCTGGCACCTTTAGTGTAGGAGCAATCGCTGGACGTTCGCAATTTCGGTGTTGAGCTCTGGCCAGATTGAGCAGGAGAGGCTGTGTACGTTGGAAGTTTTAGTAGGCTAAACAAGTTCAGAGGCCAAGTGTTTGTGGTTCGTTTGAGAGGTTACCAGTGGGAGATGAGGACCAGCAAGAGCTTTCAGGGCTGGCACCTTTAGTGTAGGAGCAATCGCTGGACGTTCGCAATTTCGGTGTTGAGCTCTGGCCAGATTGAGCAGGAGAGGCAGTGTACGTTGGAAGTTTTAGTAGGCTAAACAAGTTCAGAGGCCAAGTGTTTGTGGTTCGTTTGAGAGGTTACCAGTGGGAGATGAGGACCAGCAAGAGCTTTCAGGGCTGGCACCTTTAGTGTAGGAGCAATCCCTGGACGTTCACAACATCGGTGTTGAAATTTGGGCAGATTGAGCAGGAGAGGCTGTGTACGTTGGAAGTTTTAGTAGGCTAAACAAGTTCAGAGGCCAAGTGTTTGTGGTTCGTTTGAGAGGTTACCAGTGGGAGATGAGGACCAGCAAGAGCTTTCAGGGCTGGCACCTTTAGTGTAGGAGCAATCGCTGGACGTTCGCAATTTCGGTGTTGAGCACTGGCCAGATTGAGCAGGAGAGGCTGTGTACGTTGGAAGTTTTAGTAGGCTAAACAAGTTCAGAGGCCAAGTGTTTGTGGTTCGTTTGAGAGGTTACCAGTGGGAGATGAGGACCAGCAAGAGCTTTCAGGGCTGGCACCTTTAGTGTAGGAGCAATCGCTGGACGTTCGCAATTTCGATGTTCATCTGTGGCCAGATTGAGCAGGAGAGGCTGTGTACGTTGGAAGTTTTAGTAGGCTAAACAAGTTCAGAGGCCAAGTGTTTGTGGTTCGTTTGAGAGGTTACCAGTGGGAGATGAGGACCAGCAAGAGCTTTCAGGGCTGGCAACTTTATTGTAGGAGCAATCCCTGGACGTTCACAACATCGGTGTTGAATTTTGGGCAGATTGAGCAGGAGAGGCTGTGTACGTTGGAAGTTTTAGTAGGCTAAACAAGTTCAGAGGCCAAGTGTTTGTGGTTCGTTTGAGAGGTTACCAGTGGGAGATGAGGACCAGCAAGAGCTTTCAGGGCTGGCACCTTTAGTGTAGGAGCAATCGCTGGACGTTCACAACATCGGTGTTGAATTTTGGCCAGATTGAGCAGGAGAGGCTGTGTACGTTGGAAGTTTTAGTAGGCTAAACAAGTTCAGAGGCCAAGTGTTTGTGGTTCGTTTGAGAGGTTACCAGTGGGAGATGAGGACCAGCAAGAGCTTTCAGGGCTGGCACCTTTAGTGTAGGAGCAATCCCTGGACGTTCGCAATTTCGGTGTTGAGCTCTGGCCAGATTGAGCAGGAGAGGCAGTGTACGTTGGAAGTTTTAGTAGGCTAAACAAGTTCAGAGGCCAAGTGTTTGTGGTTCGTTTGAGAGGTTACCAGTGGGAGATGAGGACCAGCAAGAGCTTTCAGGGCTGGCACCTTTAGTGTAGGAGCAATCGCTGGACTTTGACAACATCGGTGTTCAGCTCTGCCCAGATTGAGCAGGAGAGGCAGTGTACGTTGGAAGTTTTAGTAGGCTAAACAAGTTCAGAGGCCAAGTGTTTGTGGTTCGTTTGAGAGGTTACCAGTGGGAGATGAGGACCAGCAAGAGCTTTCAGGGCTGGCACCTTTAGTGTAGGAGCAATCCCTGGACGTTCACAACATCGGTGTTGAGCTCTGGCCAGATTGAGCAGGAGAGGCAGTGTACGTTGGAAGTTTTAGTAGGCTAAACAAGTTCAGAGGCCAAGTGTTTGTGGTTCGTTTGAGAGGTTACCAGTGGGAGATGAGGACCAGCAAGAGCTTTCAGGGCTGGCACCTTTAGTGTAGGAGCAATCCCTGGACGTTCGCAATTTCGGTGTTGGGCTCTGGCCAGATTGAGCAGGAGAGGCTGTGTACGTTGGAAGTTTTAGTAGGCTAAACAAGTTCGGAGGCCAAGTGTTTGTGGTTCGTTTGAGAGGTTACCAGTGGGAGATGAGGACCAGCAAGAGCTTTCAGGGCTGGCACCTTTAGTGTAGGAGCAATCGCTGGACGTTCGCAATTTCGGTGTTGAGCTCTGGCCAGATTGAGCAGGAGAGGCTGTGTACGTTGGAAGTTTTAGTAGGCTAAACAAGTTCAGAGGCCAAGTGTTTGTGGTTCGTTTGAGAGGTTACCAGTGGGAGATGAGGACCAGCAAGAGCTTTCAGGGCTGGCACCTTTAGTGTAGGAGCAATCGCTGGACGTTCGCAATTTCGGTGTTGAGCTCTGGCCAGATTGAGCAGGAGAGGCAGTGTACGTTGGAAGTTTTAGTAGGCTAAACAAGTTCAGAGGCCAAGTGTTTGTGGTTCGTTTGAGAGGTTACCAGTGGGAGATGAGGACCAGCAAGAGCTTTCAGGGCTGGCACCTTTAGTGTAGGAGCAATCCCTGGACGTTCACAACATCGGTGTTGAATTTTGGGCAGATTCAGCAGGAGAGGCTGTGTACGTTGGAAGTTTTAGTAGGCTAAACAAGTTCAGAGGCCAAGTGTTTGTGGTTCATTTGAGAGGTTACCAGTGGGAGATGAGGACCAGCAAGAGCTTTCAGGGCTGGCACCTTTAGTGTAGGAGCAATCGCTGGACGTTCACAACATCGGTGTTGAATTTTGGCCAGATTGAGCAGGAGAGGCTGTGTACGTTGGAAGTTTTAGTAGGCTAAACAAGTTCAGAGGCCAAGTGTTTGTGGTTCGTTTGAGAGGTTACCAGTGGGAGATGAGGACCAGCAAGAGCTTTCAGGGCTGGCACCTTTAGTGTAGGAGCAATCCCTGGACGTTCGCAATTTCGGTGTTGAGCTCTGGCCAGATTGAGCAGGAGAGGCAGTGTACGTTGGAAGTTTTAGTAGGCTAAACAAGTTCAGAGGCCAAGTGTTTGTGGTTCGTTTGAGAGGTTACCAGTGGGAGATGAGGACCAGCAAGAGCTTTCAGGGCTGGCACCTTTAGTGTAGGAGCAATCGCTGGACTTTGACAACATCGGTGTTGAGCTCTGCCCAGATTGAGCAGGAGAGGCAGTGTACGTTGGAAGTTTTAGTAGGCTAAACAAGTTCAGAGGCCAAGTGTTTGTGGTTCGTTTGAGAGGTTACCAGTGGGAGATGAGGACCAGCAAGAGCTTTCAGGGCTGGCACCTTTAGTGTAGGAGCAATCGCTGGACTTTCGCAATTTCGGTGTTGAGCTCTGGCCAGATTGAGCAGGAGAGGCTGTGTACGTTGGAAGTTTTAGTAGGCTAAACAAGTTCAGAGGCCAAGTGTTTGTGGTTCGTTTGAGAGGTTACCAGTGGGAGATGAGGACCAGCAAGAGCTTTCAGGGCTGGCACCTTTAGTGTAGGAGCAATCGCTGGACGTTCACAACATCGGTGTTGAATTCTGGCCAGATTGAGCAGGAGAGGCAGTGTACGTTGGAAGTTTTAGTAGGCTAAACAAGTTCAGAGGCCAAGTGTTTGTGGTTCGTTTGAGAGGTTACCAGTGGGAGATGAGGACCAGCAAGAGCTTTCAGGGCTGGCACCTTTAGTGTAGGAGCAATCGCTGGACGTTCGCAATTTCGGTGTTGGGCTCTGGCCAGATTGAGCAGGAGAGGCTGTGTACGTTGGAAGTTTTAGTAGGCTAAACAAGTTCGGAGGCCAAGTGTTTGTGGTTCGTTTGAGAGGTTACCAGTGGGAGATGAGGACCAGCAAGAGCTTTCAGGGCTGGCACCTTTAGTGTAGGAGCAATCGCTGGACGTTCGCAATTTCGGTGTTGAGCTCTGGCCAGATTGAGCAGGAGAGGCTGTGTACGTTGGAAGTTTTAGTAGGCTAAACAAGTTCAGAGGCCAAGTGTTTGTGGTTCGTTTGAGAGGTTACCAGTGGGAGATGAGGACCAGCAAGAGCTTTCAGGGCTGGCACCTTTAGTGTAGGAGCAATCGCTGGACGTTCGCAATTTCGGTGTTGAGCTCTGGCCAGATTGAGCAGGAGAGGCAGTGTACGTTGGAAGTTTTAGTAGGCTAAACAAGTTCAGAGGCCAAGTGTTTGTGGTTCGTTTGAGAGGTTACCAGTGGGAGATGAGGACCAGCAAGAGCTTTCAGGGCTGGCACCTTTAGTGTAGGAGCAATCCCTGGACGTTCACAACATCGGTGTTGAATTTTGGGCAGATTCAGCAGGAGAGGCTGTGTACGTTGGAAGTTTTAGTAGGCTAAACAAGTTCAGAGGCCAAGTGTTTGTGGTTCGTTTGAGAGGTTTCCAGTGGGAGATGAGGACCAGCAAGAGCTTTCAGGGCTGGCACCTTTAGTGTAGGAGCAATCGCTGGACGTTCACAACATCGGTGTTGAATTTTGGGCAGATTGAGCAGGAGAGGCTGTGTACGTTGGAAGTTTTAGTAGGCTAAACAAGTTCAGAGGCCAAGTGTTTGTGGTTCGTTTGAGAGGTTACCAGTGGGAGATGAGGACCAGCAAGAGCTTTCAGGGCTGGCACCTTTAGTGTAGGAGCAATCGCTGGACGTTCGCAATTTCGATGTTCATCTGTGGCCAGATTGAGCAGGAGAGGCTGTGTACGTTGGAAGTTTTAGTAGGCTAAACAAGTTCAGAGGCCAAGTGTTTGTGGTTCGTTTGAGAGGTTACCAGTGGGAGATGAGGACCAGCAAGAGCTTTCAGGGCTGGCACCTTTATTGTAGGAGCAATCCCTGGACGTTCACAACATCGGTGTTGAATTTTGGGCAGATTGAGCAGGAGAGGCTGTGTACGTTGGAAGTTTTAGTAGGCTAAACAAGTTCAGAGGCCAAGTGTTTGTGGTTCGTTTGAGAGGTTACCAGTGGGAGATGAGGACCAGCAAGAGCTTTCAGGGCTGGCACCTTTAGTGTAGGAGCAATCCCTGGACGTTCGCAATTTCGGTGTTGAGCTCTGGCCAGATTGAGCAGGAGAGGCAGTGTACGTTGGAAGTTTTAGTAGGCTAAACAAGTTCAGAGGCCAAGTGTTTGTGGTTCGTTTGAGAGGTTACCAGTGGGAGATGAGGACCAGCAAGAGCTTTCAGGGCTGGCACCTTTAGTGTAGGAGCAATCCCTGGACGTTCACAACATCGGTGTTGAATTTTGGGCAGATTGAGCAGGAGAGGCAGTGTACGTTGGAAGTTTTAGTAGGCTAAACAAGTTCAGAGGCCAAGTGTTTGTGGTTCGTTTGAGAGGTTACCAGTGGGAGATGAGGACCAGCAAGAGCTTTCAGGGCTGGCACCTTTAGTGTAGGAGCAATCGCTGGACGTTCACAACATCGGTGTTGAATTTTGGGCAGATTGAGCAGGAGAGGCTGTGTACGTTGGAAGTTTTAGTAGGCTAAACAAGTTCAGAGGCCAAGTGTTTGTGGTTCGTTTGAGAGGTTACCAGTGGGAGATGAGGACCAGCAAGAGCTTTCAGGGCTGGCACCTTTAGTGTAGGAGCAATCGCTGGACGTTCGCAATTTCGATGTTCATCTGTGGCCAGATTGAGCAGGAGAGGCTGTGTACGTTGGAAGTTTTAGTAGGCTAAACAAGTTCAGAGGCCAAGTGTTTGTGGTTCGTTTGAGAGGTTACCAGTGGGAGATGAGGACCAGCAAGAGCTTTCAGGGCTGGCACCATTAGTGTAGGAGCAATCGCTGGACGTTCACAACATCGGTGTTGAATTTTGGGCAGATTGAGCAGGAGAGGCTGTGTACGTTGGAAGTTTTAGTAGGCTAAACAAGTTCAGAGGCCAAGTGTTTGTGGTTCGTTTGAGAGGTTACCAGTGGGAGATGAGGACCAGCAAGAGCTTTCAGGGCTGGCACCTTTAGTGTAGGAGCAATCGCTGGACGTTCACAACATCAGTGTTAAATTTTGGGCAGATTGAGCAGGAGAGGCTGTGTACGTTGGAAGTTTTAGTAGGCTAAACAAGTTCAGAGGCCAAGTGTTTGTGGTTCGTTTGAGAGGTTACCAGTGGGAGATGAGGACCAGCAAGAGCTTTCAGGGCTGGCACCTTTAGTGTAGGAGCAATCGCTGGATGTTCGCAATTTCGGTGTTGGGCTCTGGCCAGATTGAGCAGGAGAGTCTGTGTACGTTGGAAGTTTTAGTAGGCTAAACAAGTTCAGAGGCCAAGTGTTTGTGGTTCGTTTGAGAGGTTACCAGTGGGAGATGAGGACCAGCAAGAGCTTTCAGGGCTGGCACCTTTAGTGTAGGAGCAATCCCTGGACGTTCACAACATCGGTGTTGAATTTTGGGCAGATTGAGCAGGAGAGGCTGTGTACGTTGGAAGTTTTAGTAGGCTAAACAAGTTCAGAGGCCAAGTGTTTGTGGTTCGTTTGAGAGGTTACCAGTGGGAGATGAGGACCAGCAAGAGCTTTCAGGGCTGGCACCTTTAGTGTAGGAGCAATCCCTGGACGTTCGCAATTTCGGTGTTGAGCTCTGGCCAGATTGAGCAGGAGAGGCAGTGTACGTTGGAAGTTTTAGTAGGCTAAACAAGTTCAGAGGCCAAGTGTTTGTGGTTCGTTTGAGAGGTTACCAGTGGGAGATGAGGACCAGCAAGAGCTTTCAGGGCTGGCACCTTTAGTGTAGGAGCAATCGCTGGACGTTCGCAATTTCGGTGTTGAGCTCTGGCCAGATTGAGCAGGAGAGGCTGTGTACGTTGGAAGTTTTAGTAGGCTAAACAAGTTCAGAGGCCAAGTGTTTGTGGTTCGTTTGAGAGGTTACCAGTGGGAGATGAGGACCAGCAAGAGCTTTCAGGGCTGGCACCTTTAGTGTAGGAGCAATCGCTGGACGTTCGCAATTTCGGTGTTGAGCTCTGGCCAGATTGAGCAGGAGAGGCAGTGTACGTTGGAAGTTTTAGTAGGCTAAACAAGTTCAGAGGCCAAGTGTTTGTGGTTCGTTTGAGAGGTTACCAGTGGGAGATGAGGACCAGCAAGAGCTTTCAGGGCTGGCACCTTTAGTGTAGGAGCAATCCCTGGACGTTCACAACATCGGTGTTGAATTTTGGGCAGATTCAGCAGGAGAGGCTGTGTACGTTGGAAGTTTTAGTAGGCTAAACAAGTTCAGAGGCCAAGTGTTTGTGGTTCGTTTGAGAGGTTTCCAGTGGGAGATGAGGACCAGCAAGAGCTTTCAGGGCTGGCACCTTTAGTGTAGGAGCAATCGCTGGACGTTCACAACATCGGTGTTGAATTTTGGGCAGATTGAGCAGGAGAGGCAGTGTACGTTGGAAGTTTTAGTAGGCTAAACAAGTTCAGAGGCCAAGTGTTTGTGGTTCGTTTGAGAGGTTACCAGTGGGAGATGAGGACCAGCAAGAGCTTTCAGGGCTGGCACCTTTAGTGTAGGAGCAATCGCTGGACGTTCACAACATCGGTGTTGAATTTTGGGCAGATTGAGCAGGAGAGGCTGTGTACGTTGGAAGTTTTAGTAGGCTAAACAAGTTCAGAGGCCAAGTGTTTGTGGTTCGTTTGAGAGGTTACCAGTGGGAGATGAGGACCAGCAAGAGCTTTCAGGGCTGGCACCTTTAGTGTAGGAGCAATCGCTGGACGTTCGCAATTTCGATGTTCATCTGTGGCCAGATTGAGCAGGAGAGGCTGTGTACGTTGGAAGTTTTAGTAGGCTAAACAAGTTCAGAGGCCAAGTGTTTGTGGTTCGTTTGAGAGGTTACCAGTGGGAGATGAGGACCAGCAAGAGCTTTCAGGGCTGGCACCATTAGTGTAGGAGCAATCGCTGGACGTTCACAACATCGGTGTTGAATTTTGGGCAGATTGAGCAGGAGAGGCTGTGTACGTTGGAAGTTTTAGTAGGCTAAACAAGTTCAGAGGCCAAGTGTTTGTGGTTCGTTTGAGAGGTTACCAGTGGGAGATGAGGACCAGCAAGAGCTTTCAGGGCTGGCACCTTTAGTGTAGGAGCAATCGCTGGACGTTCACAACATCGGTGTTAAATTTTGGGCAGATTGAGCAGGAGAGGCAGTGTACGTTGGAAGTTTTAGTAGGCTAAACAAGTTCAGAGGCCAAGTGTTTGTGGTTCGTTTGAGAGGTTACCAGTGGGAGATGAGGACCAGCAAGAGCTTTCAGGGCTGGCACCTTTAGTGTAGGAGCAATCGCTGGATGTTCGCAATTTCGGTGTTGGGCTCTGGCCAGATTGAGCAGGAGAGTCTGTGTACGTTGGAAGTTTTAGTAGGCTAAACAAGTTCAGAGGCCAAGTGTTTGTGGTTCGTTTGAGAGGTTACCAGTGGGAGATGAGGACCAGCAAGAGCTTTCAGGGCTGGCACCTTTAGTGTAGGAGCAATCGCTGGACGTTCGCAATTTCGGTGTTGAGCTCTGGCCAGATTGAGCAGGAGAGGCTGTGTACGTTGGAAGTTTTAGTAGGCTAAACAAGTTCAGAGGCCAAGTGTTTGTGGTTCGTTTGAGAGGTTACCAGTGGGAGATGAGGACCAGCAAGAGCTTTCAGGGCTGGCACCTTTAGTGTAGGAGCAATCGCTGGACGTTCGCAATTTCGGTGTTGAGCTCTGGCCAGATTGAGCAGGAGAGGCAGTGTACGTTGGAAGTTTTAGTAGGCTAAACAAGTTCAGAGGCCAAGTGTTTGTGGTTCGTTTGAGAGGTTACCAGTGGGAGATGAGGACCAGCAAGAGCTTTCAGGGCTGGCACCTTTAGTGTAGGAGCAATCCCTGGACGTTCACAACATCGGTGTTGAATTTTGGGCAGATTCAGCAGGAGAGGCTGTGTACGTTGGAAGTTTTAGTAGGCTAAACAAGTTCAGAGGCCAAGTGTTTGTGGTTCGTTTGAGAGGTTTCCAGTGGGAGATGAGGACCAGCAAGAGCTTTCAGGGCTGCACCTTTAGTGTAGGAGCAATCGCTGGACGTTCACAACATCGGTGTTGAATTTTGGGCAGATTGAGCAGGAGAGGCTGTGTACGTTGGAAGTTTTAGTAGGCTAAACAAGTTCAGAGGCCAAGTGTTTGTGGTTCGTTTGAGAGGTTACCAGTGGGAGATGAGGACCAGCAAGAGCTTTCAGGGCTGGCACCTTTAGTGTAGGAGCAATCGCTGGACGTTCGCAATTTCGATGTTCATCTGTGGCCAGATTGAGCAGGAGAGGCTGTGTACGTTGGAAGTTTTAGTAGGCTAAACAAGTTCAGAGGCCAAGTGTTTGTGGTTCGTTTGAGAGGTTACCAGTGGGAGATGAGGACCAGCAAGAGCTTTCAGGGCTGGCACCTTTAGTGTAGGAGCAATCCCTGGACGTTCGCAATTTCGGTGTTGAGCTCTGGCCAGATTGAGCAGGAGAGGCAGTGTACGTTGGAAGTTTTAGTAGGCTAAACAAGTTCAGAGGCCAAGTGTTTGTGGTTCGTTTGAGAGGTTACCAGTGGGAGATGAGGACCAGCAAGAGCTTTCAGGGCTGGCACCTTTAGTGTAGGAGCAATCGCTGGACGTTCGCAATTTCGGTGTTGGGCTCTGGCCAGATTGAGCAGGAGAGGCAGTGTACGTTGGAAGTTTTAGTAGGCTAAACAAGTTCAGAGGCCAAGTGTTTGTGGTTCGTTTGAGAGGTTACCAGTGGGAGATGAGGACCAGCAAGAGCTTTCAGGGCTGGCACCTTTAGTGTAGGAGCAATCGCTGGACGTTCGCAATTTCGGTGTTGAGCTCTGGCCAGATTGAGCAGGAGAGGCTGTGTACGTTGGAAGTTTTAGTAGGCTAAACAAGTTCAGAGGCCAAGTGTTTGTGGTTCGTTTGAGAGGTTACCAGTGGGAGATGAGGACCAGCAAGAGCTTTCAGGGCTGGCACCTTTAGTGTAGGAGCAATCGCTGGACGTTCGCAATTTCGATGTTCATCTGTGGCCAGATTGAGCAGGAGAGTCTGTGTACGTTGGAAGTTTTAGTAGGCTAAACAAGTTCAGAGGCCAAGTGTTTGTGGTTCGTTTGAGAGGTTACCAGTGGGAGATGAGGACCAGCAAGAGCTTTCAGGGCTGGCACCTTTATTGTAGGAGCAATCCCTGGACGTTCACAACATCGGTGTTGAATTTTGGGCAGATTGAGCAGGAGAGGCTGTGTACGTTGGAAGTTTTAGTAGGCTAAACAAGTTCAGAGGCCAAGTGTTTGTGGTTCGTTTGAGAGGTTACCAGTGGGAGATGAGGACCAGCAAGAGCTTTCAGGGCTGGCACCTTTAGTGTAGGAGCAATCCCTGGACGTTCGCAATTTCGGTGTTGAGCTCTGGCCAGATTGAGCAGGAGAGGCAGTGTACGTTGGAAGTTTTAGTAGGCTAAACAAGTTCAGAGGCCAAGTGTTTGTGGTTCGTTTGAGAGGTTACCAGTGGGAGATGAGGACCAGCAAGAGCTTTCAGGGCTGGCACCTTTAGTGTAGGAGCAATCCCTGGACGTTCACAACATCGGTGTTGAATTTTGGGCAGATTGAGCAGGAGAGGCTGTGTACGTTGGAAGTTTTAGTAGGCTAAACAAGTTCAGAGGCCAAGTGTTTGTGGTTCGTTTGAGAGGTTTCCAGTGGGAGATGAGGACCAGCAAGAGCTTTCAGGGCTGGCACCTTTAGTGTAGGAGCAATCGCTGGACGTTCACAACATCGGTGTTGAATTTTGGCAGATTGAGCAGGAGAGGCTGTGTACGTTGGAAGTTTTAGTAGGCTAAACAAGTTCAGAGGCCAAGTGTTTGTGGTTCGTTTGAGAGGTTACCAGTGGGAGATGAGGACCAGCAAGAGCTTTCAGGGCTGGCACCATTAGTGTAGGAGCAATCGCTGGACGTTCACAACATCGGTGTTGAATTTTGGGCAGATTGAACAGGAGAGGCTGTGTACGTTGGAAGTTTTAGTAGGCTAAACAAGTTCAGAGGCCAAGTGTTTGTGGTTCGTTTGAGAGGTTACCAGTGGGAGATGAGGACCAGCAAGAGCTTTCAGGGCTGGCACCTTTAGTGTAGGAGCAATCCTGGACGTTCACAACATCGGTGTTGAATTTTGGGCAGATTGAGCAGGAGAGGCTGTGTACGTTGGAAGTTTTAGTAGGCTAAACAAGTTCAGAGGCCAAGTGTTTGTGGTTCGTTTGAGAGGTTACCAGTGGGAGATGAGGACCAGCAAGAGCTTTCAGGGCTGGCACCTTTAGTGTAGGAGCAATCGCTGGATGTTCGCAATTTCGGTGTTGGGCTCTGGCCAAATTGAGCAGGAGAGTCTGTGTACGTTGGAAGTTTTAGTAGGCTAAAGAAGTTCAGAGGCCAAGTGTTTGTGGTTCGTTTGAGAGGTTACCAGTGGGAGATGAGGACCAGCAAGAGCTTTCAGGGCTGGCACCTTTAGTGTAGGAGCAATCCCTGGACGTTCACAACATCGGTGTTGAATTTTGGGCAGATTGAGCAGGAGAGGCTGTGTACGTTGGAAGTTTTAGTAGGCTAAACAAGTTCAGAGGCCAAGTGTTTGTGGTTCGTTTGAGAGGTTACCAGTGGGAGATGAGGACCAGCAAGAGCTTTCAGGGCTGGCACCTTTAGTGTAGGAGCAATCCCTGGACGTTCGCAATTTCGGTGTTGAGCTCTGGCCAGATTGAGCAGGAGAGGCAGTGTACGTTGGAAGTTTTAGTAGGCTAAACAAGTTCAGAGGCCAAGTGTTTGTGGTTCGTTTGAGAGGTTACCAGTGGGAGATGAGGACCAGCAAGAGCTTTCAGGGCTGGCACCTTTAGTGTAGGAGCAATCCCTGGACGTTCACAACATCGGTGTTGAATTTTGGGCAGATTGAGCAGGAGAGGCTGTGTACGTTGGAAGTTTTAGTAGGCTAAACAAGTTCAGAGGCCAAGTGTTTGTGGTTCGTTTGAGAGGTTTCCAGTGGGAGATGAGGACCAGCAAGAGCTTTCAGGGCTGGCACCTTTAGTGTAGGAGCAATCGCTGGACGTTCACAACATCGGTGTTGAATTTTGGGCAGATTGAGCAGGAGAGGCTGTGTACGTTGGAAGTTTTAGTAGGCTAAACAAGTTCAGAGGCCAAGTGTTTGTGGTTCGTTTGAGAGGTTACCAGTGGGAGATGAGGACCAGCAAGAGCTTTCAGGGCTGGCACCATTAGTGTAGGAGCAATCGCTGGACGTTCACAACATCGGTGTTGAATTTTGGGCAGATTGAGCAGGAGAGGCTGTGTACGTTGGAAGTTTTAGTAGGCTAAACAAGTTCAGAGGCCAAGTGTTTGTGGTTCGTTTGAGAGGTTACCAGTGGGAGATGAGGACCAGCAAGAGCTTTCAGGGCTGGCACCTTTAGTGTAGGAGCAATCGCTGGACGTTCGCAATTTCGATGTTCATCTGTGGCCAGATTGAGCAGGAGAGGCTGTGTACGTTGGAAGTTTTAGTAGGCTAAACAAGTTCAGAGGCCAAGTGTTTGTGGTTCGTTTGAGAGGTTACCAGTGGGAGATGAGGACCAGCAAGAGCTTTCAGGGCTGGCACCTTTATTGTAGGAGCAATCCCTGGACGTTCACAACATCGGTGTTGAATTTTGGGCAGATTGAGCAGGAGAGGCTGTGTACGTTGGAAGTTTTAGTAGGCTAAACAAGTTCAGAGGCCAAGTGTTTGTGGTTCGTTTGAGAGGTTACCAGTGGGAGATGAGGACCAGCAAGAGCTTTCCCCCCAGGGCTGGCACCTTTAGTGTAGGAGCAATCCCTGGACGTTCGCAATTTCGGTGTTGAGCTCTGGCCAGATTGAGCAGGAGAGGCAGTGTACGTTGGAAGTTTTAGTAGGCTAAACAAGTTCAGAGGCCAAGTGTTTGTGGTTCGTTTGAGAGGTTACCAGTGGGAGATGAGGACCAGCAAGAGCTTTCAGGGCTGGCACCTTTAGTGTAGGAGCAATCCCTGGACGTTCACAACATCGGTGTTGAATTTTGGGCAGATTGAGCAGGAGAGGCTGTGTACGTTGGAAGTTTTAGTAGGCTAAACAAGTTCAGAGGCCAAGTGTTTGTGGTTCGTTTGAGAGGTTTCCAGTGGGAGATGAGGACCAGCAAGAGCTTTCAGGGCTGGCACCTTTAGTGTAGGAGCAATCGCTGGACGTTCACAACATCGGTGTTGAATTTTGGGCAGATTGAGCAGGAGAGGCTGTGTACGTTGGAAGTTTTAGTAGGCTAAACAAGTTCAGAGGCCAAGTGTTTGTGGTTCGTTTGAGAGGTTACCAGTGGGAGATGAGGACCAGCAAGAGCTTTCAGGGCTGGCACCTTTAGTGTAGGAGCAATCGCTGGACGTTCGCAATTTCGATGTTCATCTGTGGCCAGATTGAGCAGGAGAGGCTGTGTACGTTGGAAGTTTTAGTAGGCTAAACAAGTTCAGAAGCCAAGTGTTTGTGGTTCGTTTGAGAGGTTACCAGTGGGAGATGAGGACCAGCAAGAGCTTTCAGGGCTGGCACCTTTAGTGTAGGAGCAATCGCTGGATGTTCGCAATTTCGGTGTTGGGCTCTGGCCAGATTGAGCAGGAGAGTCTGTGTACGTTGGAAGTTTTAGTAGGCTAAAGAAGTTCAGAGGCCAAGTGTTTGTGGTTCGTTTGAGAGGTTACCAGTGGGAGATGAGGACCAGCAAGAGCTTTCAGGGCTGGCACCTTTAGTGTAGGAGCAATCCCTGGACGTTCACAACATCGGTGTTGAATTTTGGGCAGATTGAGCAGGAGAGGCTGTGTACGTTGGAAGTTTTAGTAGGCTAAACAAGTTCAGAGGCCAAGTGTTTGTGGTTCGTTTGAGAGGTTACCAGTGGGAGATGAGGACCAGCAAGAGCTTTCAGGGCTGGCACCTTTAGTGTAGGAGCAATCCCTGGACGTTCGCAATTTCGGTGTTGAGCTCTGGCCAGATTGAGCAGGAGAGGCAGTGTACGTTGGAAGTTTTAGTAGGCTAAACAAGTTCAGAGGCCAAGTGTTTGTGGTTCGTTTGAGAGGTTACCAGTGGGAGATGAGGACCAGCAAGAGCTTTCAGGGCTGGCACCTTTAGTGTAGGAGCAATCCCTGGACGTTCACAACATCGGTGTTGAATTTTGGGCAGATTGAGCAGGAGAGGCTGTGTACGTTGGAAGTTTTAGTAGGCTAAACAAGTTCAGAGGCCAAGTGTTTGTGGTTCGTTTGAGAGGTTTCCAGTGGGAGATGAGGACCAGCAAGAGCTTTCAGGGCTGGCACCTTTAGTGTAGGAGCAATCGCTGGACGTTCACAACATCGGTGTTGAATTTTGGGCAGATTGAGCAGGAGAGGCTGTGTACGTTGGAAGTTTTAGTAGGCTAAACAAGTTCAGAGGCCAAGTGTTTGTGGTTCGTTTGAGAGGTTACCAGTGGGAGATGAGGACCAGCAAGAGCTTTCAGGGCTGGCACCATTAGTGTAGGAGCAATCGCTGGACGTTCACAACATCGGTGTTGAATTTTGGGCAGATTGAGCAGGAGAGGCTGTGTACGTTGGAAGTTTTAGTAGGCTAAACAAGTTCAGAGGCCAAGTGTTTGTGGTTCGTTTGAGAGGTTACCAGTGGGAGATGAGGACCAGCAAGAGCTTTCAGGGCTGGCACCTTTAGTGTAGGAGCAATCGCTGGACGTTCGCAATTTCGATGTTCATCTGTGGCCAGATTGAGCAGGAGAGGCTGTGTACGTTGGAAGTTTTAGTAGGCTAAACAAGTTCAGAGGCCAAGTGTTTGTGGTTCGTTTGAGAGGTTACCAGTGGGAGATGAGGACCAGCAAGAGCTTTCAGGGCTGGCACCTTTATTGTAGGAGCAATCCCTGGACGTTCACAACATCGGTGTTGAATTTTGGGCAGATTGAGCAGGAGAGGCTGTGTACGTTGGAAGTTTTAGTAGGCTAAACAAGTTCAGAGGCCAAGTGTTTGTGGTTCGTTTGAGAGGTTACCAGTGGGAGATGAGGACCAGCAAGAGCTTTCAGGGCTGGCACCTTTAGTGTAGGAGCAATCCCTGGACGTTCGCAATTTCGGTGTTGAGCTCTGGCCAGATTGAGCAGGAGAGGCAGTGTACGTTGGAAGTTTTAGTAGGCTAAACAAGTTCAGAGGCCAAGTGTTTGTGGTTCGTTTGAGAGGTTACCAGTGGGAGATGAGGACCAGCAAGAGCTTTCAGGGCTGGCACCTTTAGTGTAGGAGCAATCCCTGGACGTTCACAACATCGGTGTTGAATTTTGGGCAGATTGAGCAGGAGAGGCTGTGTACGTTGGAAGTTTTAGTAGGCTAAACAAGTTCAGAGGCCAAGTGTTTGTGGTTCGTTTGAGAGGTTTCCAGTGGGAGATGAGGACCAGCAAGAGCTTTCAGGGCTGGCACCTTTAGTGTAGGAGCAATCGCTGGACGTTCACAACATCGGTGTTGAATTTTGGGCAGATTGAGCAGGAGAGGCTGTGTACGTTGGAAGTTTTAGTAGGCTAAACAAGTTCAGAGGCCAAGTGTTTGTGGTTCGTTTGAGAGGTTACCAGTGGGAGATGAGGACCAGCAAGAGCTTTCAGGGCTGGCACCTTTAGTGTAGGAGCAATCGCTGGACGTTCGCAATTTCGATGTTCATCTGTGGCCAGATTGAGCAGGAGAGGCTGTGTACGTTGGAAGTTTTAGTAGGCTAAACAAGTTCAGAGGCCAAGTGTTTGTGGTTCGTTTGAGAGGTTACCAGTGGGAGATGAGGACCAGCAAGAGCTTTCAGGGCTGGCACCATTAGTGTAGGAGCAATCGCTGGACGTTCACAACATCGGTGTTGAATTTTGGGCAGATTGAGCAGGAGAGGCTGTGTACGTTGGAAGTTTTAGTAGGCTAAACAAGTTCAGAGGCCAAGTGTTTGTGGTTCGTTTGAGAGGTTACCAGTGGGAGATGAGGACCAGCAAGAGCTTTCAGGGCTGGCACCATTAGTGTAGGAGCAATCGCTGGACGTTCACAACATCGGTGTTGAATTTTGGGCAGATTGAGCAGGAGAGGCTGTGTACGTTGGAAGTTTTAGTAGGCTAAACAAGTTCAGAGGCCAAGTGTTTGTGGTTCGTTTGAGAGGTTACCAGTGGGAGATGAGGACCAGCAAGAGCTTTCAGGGCTGGCACCTTTAGTGTAGGAGCAATCCCTGGACGTTCACAACATCGGTGTTGAATTTTGGGCAGATTGAGCAGGAGAGGCTGTGTACGTTGGAAGTTTTAGTAGGCTAAACAAGTTCAGAGGCCAAGTGTTTGTGGTTCGTTTGAGAGGTTACCAGTGGGAGATGAGGACCAGCAAGAGCTTTCAGGGCTGGCACCTTTAGTGTAGGAGCAATCGCTGGATGTTCGCAATTTCGGTGTTGGGCTCTGGCCAGATTGAGCAGGAGAGTCTGTGTACGTTGGAAGTTTTAGTAGGCTAAAGAAGTTCAGAGGCCAAGTGTTTGTGGTTCGTTTGAGAGGTTACCAGTGGGAGATGAGGACCAGCAAGAGCTTTCAGGGCTGGCACCTTTAGTGTAGGAGCAATCCCTGGACGTTCACAACATCGGTGTTGAATTTTGGGCAGATTGAGCAGGAGAGGCTGTGTACGTTGGAAGTTTTAGTAGGCTAAACAAGTTCAGAGGCCAAGTGTTTGTGGTTCGTTTGAGAGGTTACCAGTGGGAGATGAGGACCAGCAAGAGCTTTCAGGGCTGGCACCTTTAGTGTAGGAGCAATCCCTGGACGTTCGCAATTTCGGTGTTGAGCTCTGGCCAGATTGAGCAGGAGAGGCAGTGTACGTTGGAAGTTTTAGTAGGCTAAACAAGTTCAGAGGCCAAGTGTTTGTGGTTCGTTTGAGAGGTTACCAGTGGGAGATGAGGACCAGCAAGAGCTTTCAGGGCTGGCACCTTTAGTGTAGGAGCAATCGCTGGACGTTCGCAATTTCGGTGTTGAGCTCTGGCCAGATTGAGCAGGAGAGGCAGTGTACGTTGGAAGTTTTAGTAGGCTAAACAAGTTCAGAGGCCAAGTGTTTGTGGTTCGTTTGAGAGGTTACCAGTGGGAGATGAGGACCAGCAAGAGCTTTCAGGGCTGGCACCTTTAGTGTAGGAGCAATCCCTGGACGTTCACAACATCGGTGTTGAATTTTGGGCAGATTCAGCAGGAGAGGCTGTGTACGTTGGAAGTTTTAGTAGGCTAAACAAGTTCAGAGGCCAAGTGTTTGTGGTTCGTTTGAGAGGTTTCCAGTGGGAGATGAGGACCAGCAAGAGCTTTCAGGGCTGGCACCTTTAGTGTAGGAGCAATCCCTGGACGTTCACAACATCGGTGTTGAATTTTGGGCAGATTGAGCAGGAGAGGCTGTGTACGTTGGAAGTTTTAGTAGGCTAAACAAGTTCAGAGGCCAAGTGTTTGTGGTTCGTTTGAGAGGTTACCAGTGGGAGATGAGGACCAGCAAGAGCTTTCAGGGCTGGCACCTTTAGTGTAGGAGCAATCGCTGGACGTTCGCAATTTCGATGTTCATCTGTGGCCAGATTGAGCAGGAGAGGCTGTGTACGTTGGAAGTTTTAGTAGGCTAAACAAGTTCAGAGGCCAAGTGTTTGTGGTTCGTTTGAGAGGTTACCAGTGGGAGATGAGGACCAGCAAGAGCTTTCAGGGCTGGCACCTTTATTGTAGGAGCAATCCCTGGACGTTCACAACATCGGTGTTGAATTTTGGGCAGATTGAGCAGGAGAGGCTGTGTACGTTGGAAGTTTTAGTAGGCTAAACAAGTTCAGAGGCCAAGTGTTTGTGGTTCGTTTGAGAGGTTACCAGTGGGAGATGAGGACCAGCAAGAGCTTTCAGGGCTGGCACCTTTAGTGTAGGAGCAATCCCTGGACGTTCGCAATTTCGGTGTTGAGCTCTGGCCAGATTGAGCAGGAGAGGCAGTGTACGTTGGAAGTTTTAGTAGGCTAAACAAGTTCAGAGGCCAAGTGTTTGTGGTTCGTTTGAGAGGTTACCAGTGGGAGATGAGGACCAGCAAGAGCTTTCAGGGCTGGCACCTTTAGTGTAGGAGCAATCCCTGGACGTTCACAACATCGGTGTTGAATTTTGGGCAGATTGAGCAGGAGAGGCTGTGTACGTTGGAAGTTTTAGTAGGCTAAACAAGTTCAGAGGCCAAGTGTTTGTGGTTCGTTTGAGAGGTTTCCAGTGGGAGATGAGGACCAGCAAGAGCTTTCAGGGCTGGCACCTTTAGTGTAGGAGCAATCGCTGGACGTTCACAACATCGGTGTTGAATTTTGGGCAGATTGAGCAGGAGAGGCTGTGTACGTTGGAAGTTTTAGTAGGCTAAACAAGTTCAGAGGCCAAGTGTTTGTGGTTCGTTTGAGAGGTTACCAGTGGGAGATGAGGACCAGCAAGAGCTTTCAGGGCTGGCACCTTTAGTGTAGGAGCAATCGCTGGACGTTCGCAATTTCGATGTTCATCTGTGGCCAGATTGAGCAGGAGAGGCTGTGTACGTTGGAAGTTTTAGTAGGCTAAACAAGTTCAGAGGCCAAGTGTTTGTGGTTCGTTTGAGAGGTTACCAGTGGGAGATGAGGACCAGCAAGAGCTTTCAGGGCTGGCACCATTAGTGTAGGAGCAATCGCTGGACGTTCACAACATCGGTGTTGAATTTTGGGCAGATTGAGCAGGAGAGGCTGTGTACGTTGGAAGTTTTAGTAGGCTAAACAAGTTCAGAGGCCAAGTGTTTGTGGTTCGTTTGAGAGGTTACCAGTGGGAGATGAGGACCAGCAAGAGCTTTCAGGGCTGGCACCTTTAGTGTAGGAGCAATCCCTGGACGTTCACAACATCGGTGTTGAATTTTGGGCAGATTGAGCAGGAGAGGCTGTGTACGTTGGAAGTTTTAGTAGGCTAAACAAGTTCAGAGGCCAAGTGTTTGTGGTTCGTTTGAGAGGTTTCCAGTGGGAGATGAGGACCAGCAAGAGCTTTCAGGGCTGGCACCTTTAGTGTAGGAGCAATCGCTGGACGTTCACAACATCGGTGTTGAATTTTGGGCAGATTGAGCAGGAGAGGCTGTGTACGTTGGAAGTTTTAGTAGGCTAAACAAGTTCAGAGGCCAAGTGTTTGTGGTTCGTTTGAGAGGTTACCAGTGGGAGATGAGGACCAGCAAGAGCTTTCAGGGCTGGCACCTTTAGTGTAGGAGCAATCGCTGGACGTTCGCAATTTCGATGTTCATCTGTGGCCAGATTGAGCAGGAGAGGCTGTGTACGTTGGAAGTTTTAGTAGGCTAAACAAGTTCAGAGGCCAAGTGTTTGTGGTTCGTTTGAGAGGTTACCAGTGGGAGATGAGGACCAGCAAGAGCTTTCAGGGCTGGCACCATTAGTGTAGGAGCAATCGCTGGACGTTCACAACATCGGTGTTGAATTTTGGGCAGATTGAGCAGGAGAGGCTGTGTACGTTGGAAGTTTTAGTAGGCTAAACAAGTTCAGAGGCCAAGTGTTTGTGGTTCGTTTGAGAGGTTACCAGTGGGAGATGAGGACCAGCAAGAGCTTTCAGGGCTGGCACCTTTAGTGTAGGAGCAATCGCTGGACGTTCGCAATTTCGATGTTCATCTGTGGCCAGATTGAGCAGGAGAGGCTGTGTACGTTGGAAGTTTTAGTAGGCTAAACAAGTTCAGAGGCCAAGTGTTTGTGGTTCGTTTGAGAGGTTACCAGTGGGAGATGAGGACCAGCAAGAGCTTTCAGGGCTGGCACCATTAGTGTAGGAGCAATCGCTGGACGTTCACAACATCGGTGTTGAATTTTGGGCAGATTGAGCAGGAGAGGCTGTGTACGTTGGAAGTTTTAGTAGGCTAAACAAGTTCAGAGGCCAAGTGTTTGTGGTTCGTTTGAGAGGTTACCAGTGGGAGATGAGGACCAGCAAGAGCTTTCAGGGCTGGCACTTTTAGTGTAGGAGCAATCGCTGGACGTTCGCAACATCGGTGTTGAATTTTGGGCAGATTGAGCAGGAGAGGCTGTGTATGTTGGAAGTTTTAGTAGGCTAAACAAGTTCAGAGGCCAAGTGTTTGTGGTTCGTTTGAGAGGTTACCAGTGGGAGATGAGGACCAGCAAGAGCTTTCAGGGCTGACACCTTTAGTGTAGGAGCAATCCCTGGACGTTCACAACATCAGTGTTGAATTTTGGGCAGATTGAGCAGGAGAGGCTGTGTACATTGGAAGTTTTAGTAGGCTAAACAAGTTCAGAGGCCAAGTGTTTGTGGTTCGTTTGAGAGGTTACCAGTGGGAGATGAGGACCAGCAAGAGCTTTCAGGGCTGGCACCTTTAGTGTAGGAGCAATCCCTGGACGTTCACAACATCGGTGTTGAATTTTGGGCAGATTCAGCAGGAGAGGCTGTGTACGTTGGAAGTTTTAGTAGGCTAAACAAGTTCAGAGGCCAAGTGTTTGTGGTTCGTTTGAGAGGTTTCCAGTGGGAGATGAGGACCAGCAAGAGCTTTCAGGGCTGGCACCTTTAGTGTAGGAGCAATCCCTGGACGTTCACAACATCGGTGTTGAATTTTGGGCAGATTGAGCAGGAGAGGCTGTGTACGTTGGAAGTTTTAGTAGGCTAAACAAGTTCAGAGGCCAAGTGTTTGTGGTTCGTTTGAGAGGTTACCAGTGGGAGATGAGGACCAGCAAGAGCTTTCAGGGCTGGCACCTTTAGTGTAGGAGCAATCGCTGGACGTTCGCAATTTCGATGTTCATCTGTGGCCAGATTGAGCAGGAGAGGCTGTGTACGTTGGAAGTTTTAGTAGGCTAAACAAGTTCAGAGGCCAAGTGTTTGTGGTTCGTTTGAGAGGTTACCAGTGGGAGATGAGGACCAGCAAGAGCTTTCAGGGCTGGCACCTTTATTGTAGGAGCAATCCCTGGACGTTCACAACATCGGTGTTGAATTTTGGGCAGATTGAGCAGGAGAGGCTGTGTACGTTGGAAGTTTTAGTAGGCTAAACAAGTTCAGAGGCCAAGTGTTTGTGGTTCGTTTGAGAGGTTACCAGTGGGAGATGAGGACCAGCAAGAGCTTTCAGGGCTGGCACCTTTAGTGTAGGAGCAATCCCTGGACGTTCGCAATTTCGGAGCTGAGCTCTGGCCAGATTGAGCAGGAGAGGCAGTGTACGTTGGAAGTTTTAGTAGGCTAAACAAGTTCAGAGGCCAAGTGTTTGTGGTTCGTTTGAGAGGTTACCAGTGGGAGATGAGGACCAGCAAGAGCTTTCAGGGCTGGCACCTTTAGTGTAGGAGCAATCCCTGGACGTTCACAACATCGGTGTTGAATTTTGGGCAGATTGAGCAGGAGAGGCTGTGTACGTTGGAAGTTTTAGTAGGCTAAACAAGTTCAGAGGCCAAGTGTTTGTGGTTCGTTTGAGAGGTTTCCAGTGGGAGATGAGGACCAGCAAGAGCTTTCAGGGCTGGCACCTTTAGTGTAGGAGCAATCGCTGGACGTTCACAACATCGGTGTTGAATTTTGGGCAGATTGAGCAGGAGAGGCTGTGTACGTTGGAAGTTTTAGTAGGCTAAACAAGTTCAGAGGCCAAGTGTTTGTGGTTCGTTTGAGAGGTTACCAGTGGGAGATGAGGACCAGCAAGAGCTTTCAGGGCTGGCACCATTAGTGTAGGAGCAATCGCTGGACGTTCACAACATCGGTGTTGAATTTTGGGCAGATTGAGCAGGAGAGGCTGTGTACGTTGGAAGTTTTAGTAGGCTAAACAAGTTCAGAGGCCAAGTGTTTGTGGTTCGTTTGAGAGGTTACCAGTGGGAGATGAGGACCAGCAAGAGCTTTCAGGGCTGGCACCTTTAGTGTAGGAGCAATCCCTGGACGTTCACAACATCGGTGTTGAATTTTGGGCAGATTGAGCAGGAGAGGCTGTGTACGTTGGAAGTTTTAGTAGGCTAAACAAGTTCAGAGGCCAAGTGTTTGTGGTTCGTTTGAGAGGTTACCAGTGGGAGATGAGGACCAGCAAGAGCTTTCAGGGCTGGCACCTTTAGTGTAGGAGCAATCGCTGGATGTTCGCAATTTCGGTGTTGGGCTCTGGCCAGATTGAGCAGGAGAGTCTGTGTACGTTGGAAGTTTTAGTAGGCTAAAGAAGTTCAGAGGCCAAGTGTTTGTGGTTCGTTTGAGAGGTTACCAGTGGGAGATGAGGACCAGCAAGAGCTTTCAGGGCTGGCACCTTTAGTGTAGGAGCAATCCCTGGACGTTCACAACATCGGTGTTGAATTTTGGGCAGATTGAGCAGGAGAGGCTGTGTACGTTGGAAGTTTTAGTAGGCTAAACAAGTTCAGAGGCCAAGTGTTTGTGGTTCGTTTGAGAGGTTACCAGTGGGAGATGAGGACCAGCAAGAGCTTTCAGGGCTGGCACCTTTAGTGTAGGAGCAATCCCTGGACGTTCGCAATTTCGGTGTTGAGCTCTGGCCAGATTGAGCAGGAGAGGCAGTGTACGTTGGAAGTTTTAGTAGGCTAAACAAGTTCAGAGGCCAAGTGTTTGTGGTTCGTTTGAGAGGTTACCAGTGGGAGATGAGGACCAGCAAGAGCTTTCAGGGCTGGCACCTTTAGTGTAGGAGCAATCGCTGGACGTTCGCAATTTCGGTGTTGAGCTCTGGCCAGATTGAGCAGGAGAGGCAGTGTACGTTGGAAGTTTTAGTAGGCTAAACAAGTTCAGAGGCCAAGTGTTTGTGGTTCGTTTGAGAGGTTACCAGTGGGAGATGAGGACCAGCAAGAGCTTTCAGGGCTGGCACCTTTAGTGTAGGAGCAATCCCTGGACGTTCACAACATCGGTGTTGAATTTTGGGCAGATTCAGCAGGAGAGGCTGTGTACGTTGGAAGTTTTAGTAGGCTAAACAAGTTCAGAGGCCAAGTGTTTGTGGTTCGTTTGAGAGGTTTCCAGTGGGAGATGAGGACCAGCAAGAGCTTTCAGGGCTGGCACCTTTAGTGTAGGAGCAATCCCTGGACGTTCACAACATCGGTGTTGAATTTTGGGCAGATTGAGCAGGAGAGGCTGTGTACGTTGGAAGTTTTAGTAGGCTAAACAAGTTCAGAGGCCAAGTGTTTGTGGTTCGTTTGAGAGGTTACCAGTGGGAGATGAGGACCAGC
This sequence comes from Gavia stellata, assembly GCF_030936135.1. Classification (NCBI taxonomy): domain Eukaryota; kingdom Metazoa; phylum Chordata; class Aves; order Gaviiformes; family Gaviidae; genus Gavia; species Gavia stellata. The sequence continues at coordinate 70,318 of NW_026776446.1, forward strand.
AAGAGCTTTCAGGGCTGGCACCTTTAGTGTAGGAGCAATCGCTGGACGTTCGCAATTTCGATGTTCATCTGTGGCCAGATTGAGCAGGAGAGGCTGTGTACGTTGGAAGTTTTAGTAGGCTAAACAAGTTCAGAGGCCAAGTGTTTGTGGTTCGTTTGAGAGGTTACCAGTGGGAGATGAGGACCAGCAAGAGCTTTCAGGGCTGGCACCTTTAGTGTAGGAGCAATCCCTGGACGTTCGCAATTTCGGTGTTGAGCTCTGGCCAGATTGAGCAGGAGAGGCAGTGTACGTTGGAAGTTTTAGTAGGCTAAACAAGTTCAGAGGCCAAGTGTTTGTGGTTCGTTTGAGAGGTTACCAGTGGGAGATGAGGACCAGCAAGAGCTTTCAGGGCTGGCACCTTTAGTGTAGGAGCAATCCCTGGACGTTCACAACATCGGTGTTGAATTTTGGGCAGATTGAGCAGGAGAGGCTGTGTACGTTGGAAGTTTTAGTAGGCTAAACAAGTTCAGAGGCCAAGTGTTTGTGGTTCGTTTGAGAGGTTTCCAGTGGGAGATGAGGACCAGCAAGAGCTTTCAGGGCTGGCACCTTTAGTGTAGGAGCAATCGCTGGACGTTCACAACATCGGTGTTGAATTTTGGGCAGATTGAGCAGGAGAGGCTGTGTACGTTGGAAGTTTTAGTAGGCTAAACAAGTTCAGAGGCCAAGTGTTTGTGGTTCGTTTGAGAGGTTACCAGTGGGAGATGAGGACCAGCAAGAGCTTTCAGGGCTGGCACCTTTAGTGTAGGAGCAATCGCTGGACGTTCGCAATTTCGATGTTCATCTGTGGCCAGATTGAGCAGGAGAGGCTGTGTACGTTGGAAGTTTTAGTAGGCTAAACAAGTTCAGAGGCCAAGTGTTTGTGGTTCGTTTGAGAGGTTACCAGTGGGAGATGAGGACCAGCAAGAGCTTTCAGGGCTGGCACCATTAGTGTAGGAGCAATCGCTGGACGTTCACAACATCGGTGTTGAATTTTGGGCAGATTGAGCAGGAGAGGCTGTGTACGTTGGAAGTTTTAGTAGGCTAAACAAGTTCAGAGGCCAAGTGTTTGTGGTTCGTTTGAGAGGTTACCAGTGGGAGATGAGGACCAGCAAGAGCTTTCAGGGCTGGCACCTTTAGTGTAGGAGCAATCCCTGGACGTTCACAACATCGGTGTTGAATTTTGGGCAGATTGAGCAGGAGAGGCTGTGTACGTTGGAAGTTTTAGTAGGCTAAACAAGTTCAGAGGCCAAGTGTTTGTGGTTCGTTTGAGAGGTTTCCAGTGGGAGATGAGGACCAGCAAGAGCTTTCAGGGCTGGCACCTTTAGTGTAGGAGCAATCGCTGGACGTTCACAACATCGGTGTTGAATTTTGGGCAGATTGAGCAGGAGAGGCTGTGTACGTTGGAAGTTTTAGTAGGCTAAACAAGTTCAGAGGCCAAGTGTTTGTGGTTCGTTTGAGAGGTTACCAGTGGGAGATGAGGACCAGCAAGAGCTTTCAGGGCTGGCACCTTTAGTGTAGGAGCAATCGCTGGACGTTCGCAATTTCGATGTTCATCTGTGGCCAGATTGAGCAGGAGAGGCTGTGTACGTTGGAAGTTTTAGTAGGCTAAACAAGTTCAGAGGCCAAGTGTTTGTGGTTCGTTTGAGAGGTTACCAGTGGGAGATGAGGACCAGCAAGAGCTTTCAGGGCTGGCACCATTAGTGTAGGAGCAATCGCTGGACGTTCACAACATCGGTGTTGAATTTTGGGCAGATTGAGCAGGAGAGGCTGTGTACGTTGGAAGTTTTAGTAGGCTAAACAAGTTCAGAGGCCAAGTGTTTGTGGTTCGTTTGAGAGGTTACCAGTGGGAGATGAGGACCAGCAAGAGCTTTCAGGGCTGGCACCTTTAGTGTAGGAGCAATCGCTGGACGTTCGCAACATCGGTGTTGAATTTTGGGCAGATTGAGCAGGAGAGGCTGTGTATGTTGGAAGATTTAGTAGGCTAAACAAGTTCAGAGGCCAAGTGTTTGTGGTTCGTTTGAGAGGTTACCAGTGGGAGATGAGGACCAGCAAGAGCTTTCAGGGCTGACACCTTTAGTGTAGGAGCAATCCCTGGACGTTCACAACATCGGTGTTGAATTTTGGGCAGATTGAGCAGGAGAGGCTGTGTACATTGGAAGTTTTAGTAGGCTAAACAAGTTCAGAGGCCAAGTGTTTGTGGTTCGTTTGAGAGGTTACCAGTGGGAGATGAGGACCAGCAAGAGCTTTCAGGGCTGGCACCTTTAGTGTAGGAGCAATCCCTGGACGTTCACAACATCGGTGTTGAATTTTGGGCAGATTGATCAGGAGAGGCTGTGTACGTTGGAAGTTTTAGTAGGCTAAACAAGTTCAGAGGCCAAGTGTTTGTGGTTCGTTTGAGAGGTTACCAGTGGGAGATGAGGACCAGCAAGAGCTTTCAGGGCTGGCACCTTTAGTGTAGGAGCAATCGCTGGACGTTCGCAATTTCGTTGTTGAGCTCTGGCCAGATTGAGCAGGAGAGGCAGTGTACTTTGGAAGTTTTAGTAGGCTAAACAAGTTCAGAGGCCAAGTGTTTGTGGTTCGTTTGAGAGGTTTCCAGTGGGAGATGAGGACCAGCAAGAGCTTTCAGGGCTGGCACCTTTAGTGTAGGAGCAATCGCTGGACGTTCACAACATCGGTGTTGAATTTTGGGCAGATTGAGCAGGAGAGGCTGTGTACGTTGGAAGTTTTAGTAGGCTAAACAAGTTCAGAGGCCAAGTGTTTGTGGTTCGTTTGAGAGGTTACCAGTGGGAGATGAGGACCAGCAAGAGCTTTCAGGGCTGGCACCTTTAGTGTAGGAGCAATCGCTGGACGTTCGCAATTTCGGTGTTGAGCTCTGGCCAGATTGAGCAGGAGAGGCTGTGTACGTTGGAAGTTTTAGTAGGCTAAACAAGTTCAGAGGCCAAGTGTTTGTGGTTCGTTTGAGAGGTTACCAGTGGGAGATGAGGACCAGCAAGAGCTTTCAGGGCTGGCACCATTAGTGTAGGAGCAATCGCTGGACGTTCACAACATCGGTGTTGAATTTTGGGCAGATTGAGCAGGAGAGGCTGTGTACGTTGGAAGTTTTAGTAGGCTAAACAAGTTCAGAGGCCAAGTGTTTGTGGTTCGTTTGAGAGGTTACCAGTGGGAGATGAGGACCAGCAAGAGCTTTCAGGGCTGGCACCTTTAGTGTAGGAGCAATCGCTGGATGTTCGCAATTTCGGTGTTGGGCTCTGGCCAGATTGAGCAGGAGAGTCTGTGTACGTTGGAAGTTTTAGTAGGCTAAAGAAGTTCAGAGGCCAAGTGTTTGTGGTTCGTTTGAGAGGTTACCAGTGGGAGATGAGGACCAGCAAGAGCTTTCAGGGCTGGCACCTTTAGTGTAGGAGCAATCGCTGGACGTTCGCAATTTCGATGTTCATCTGTGGCCAGATTGAGCAGGAGAGGCTGTGTACGTTGGAAGTTTTAGTAGGCTAAACAAGTTCAGAGGCCAAGTGTTTGTGGTTCGTTTGAGAGGTTACCAGTGGGAGATGAGGACCAGCAAGAGCTTTCAGGGCTGGCACCTTTATTGTAGGAGCAATCCCTGGACGTTCGCAATTTCGGTGTTGAGCTCTGGCCAGATTGAGCAGGAGAGGCAGTGTACGTTGGAAGTTTTAGTAGGCTAAACAAGTTCAGAGGCCAAGTGTTTGTGGTTCGTTTGAGAGGTTACCAGTGGGAGATGAGGACCAGCAAGAGCTTTCAGGGCTGGCACCTTTAGTGTAGGAGCAATCGCTGGACGTTCGCAATTTCGGTGTTGAGCTCTGGCCAGATTGAGCAGGAGAGGCAGTGTACGTTGGAAGTTTTAGTAGGCTAAACAAGTTCAGAGGCCAAGTGTTTGTGGTTCGTTTGAGAGGTTACCAGTGGGAGATGAGGACCAGCAAGAGCTTTCAGGGCTGGCACCTTTAGTGTAGGAGCAATCCCTGGACGTTCACAACATCGGTGTTGAATTTTGGGCAGATTGAGCAGGAGAGGCTGTGTACGTTGGAAGTTTTAGTAGGCTAAACAAGTTCAGAGGCCAAGTGTTTGTGGTTCGTTTGAGAGGTTACCAGTGGGAGATGAGGACCAGCAAGAGCTTTCAGGGCTGGCACCTTTATTGTAGGAGCAATCCCTGGACGTTCACAACATCGGTGTTGAATTTTGGGCAGATTGAGCAGGAGAGGCTGTGTACGTTGGAAGTTTTAGTAGGCTAAACAAGTTCAGAGGCCAAGTGTTTGTGGTTCGTTTGAGAGGTTACCAGTGGGAGATGAGGACCAGCAAGAGCTTTCAGGGCTGGCACCTTTAGTGTAGGAGCAATCGCTGGACGTTCACAACATCGGTGTTGAGCTCTGGCCAGATTGAGCAGGAGAGGCAGTGTACGTTGGAAGTTTTAGTAGGCTAAACAAGTTCAGAGGCCAAGTGTTTGTGGTTCGTTTGAGAGGTTTCCAGTGGGAGATGAGGACCAGCAAGAGCTTTCAGGGCTGGCACCTTTAGTGTAGGAGCAATCCCTGGACGTTCACAACATCGGTGTTGAATTTTGGGCAGATTGAGCAGGAGAGGCTGTGTACGTTGGAAGTTTTAGTAGGCTAAACAAGTTCAGAGGCCAAGTGTTTGTGGTTCGTTTGAGAGGTTTCCAGTGGGAGATGAGGACCAGCAAGAGCTTTCAGGGCTGGCACCTTTAGTGTAGGAGCAATCGCTGGACGTTCACAACATCGGTGTTGAATTTTGGGCAGATTGAGCAGGAGAGGCTGTGTACGTTGGAAGTTTTAGTAGGCTAAACAAGTTCAGAGGCCAAGTGTTTGTGGTTCGTTTGAGAGGTTACCAGTGGGAGATGAGGAGCAGCAAGAGCTTTCAGGGCTGGCACCTTTAGTGTAGGAGCAATCGCTGGACGTTCGCAATTTCGATGTTCATCTGTGGCCAGATTGAGCAGGAGAGGCTGTGTACGTTGGAAGTTTTAGTAGGCTAAACAAGTTCAGAGGCCAAGTGTTTGTGGTTCGTTTGAGAGGTTACCAGTGGGAGATGAGGACCAGCAAGAGCTTTCAGGGCTGGCACCATTAGTGTAGGAGCAATCGCTGGACGTTCACAACATCGGTGTTGAATTTTGGGCAGATTGAGCAGGAGAGGCTGTGTACGTTGGAAGTTTTAGTAGGCTAAACAAGTTCAGAGGCCAAGTGTTTGTGGTTCGTTTGAGAGGTTACCAGTGGGAGATGAGGACCAGCAAGAGCTTTCAGGGCTGGCACCTTTAGTGTAGGAGCAATCCCTGGACGTTCACAACATCGGTGTTGAATTTTGGGCAGATTGAGCAGGAGAGGCTGTGTACGTTGGAAGTTTTAGTAGGCTAAACAAGTTCAGAGGCCAAGTGTTTGTGGTTCGTTTGAGAGGTTTCCAGTGGGAGATGAGGACCAGCAAGAGCTTTCAGGGCTGGCACCTTTAGTGTAGGAGCAATCGCTGGACGTTCACAACATCGGTGTTGAATTTTGGGCAGATTGAGCAGGAGAGGCTGTGTACGTTGGAAGTTTTAGTAGGCTAAACAAGTTCAGAGGCCAAGTGTTTGTGGTTCGTTTGAGAGGTTACCAGTGGGAGATGAGGACCAGCAAGAGCTTTCAGGGCTGGCACCTTTAGTGTAGGAGCAATCGCTGGACGTTCGCAATTTCGATGTTCATCTGTGGCCAGATTGAGCAGGAGAGGCTGTGTACGTTGGAAGTTTTAGTAGGCTAAACAAGTTCAGAGGCCAAGTGTTTGTGGTTCGTTTGAGAGGTTACCAGTGGGAGATGAGGACCAGCAAGAGCTTTCAGGGCTGGCACCTTTAGTGTAGGAGCAATCGCTGGACGTTCGCAATTTCAGTGTTGAATTTTGGGCAGATTGAGCAGGAGAGGCTGTGTACGTTGGAAGTTTTAGTAGGCTAAACAAGTTCAGAGGCCAAGTGTTTGTGGTTCGTTTGAGAGGTTACCAGTGGGAGATGAGGACCAGCAAGAGCTTTCAGGGCTGGCACCTTTAGTGTAGGAGCAATCCCTGGACGTTCACAACATCGGTGTTGAATTTTGGGCAGATTGAGCAGGAGAGGCTGTGTACATTGGAAGTTTTAGTAGGCTAAACAAGTTCAGAGGCCAAGTGTTTGTGGTTCGTTTGAGAGGTTACCAGTGGGAGATGAGGACCAGCAAGAGCTTTCAGGGCTGGCACCTTTAGTTTAGGAGCAATCGCTGGACGTTCACAACATCGGTGTTGAATTTTGGGCAGATTGATCAGGAGAGGCTGTGTACGTTGGAAGTTTTAGTAGGCTAAACAAGTTCAGAGGCCAAGTGTTTGTGGTTCGTTTGAGAGGTTACCAGTGGGAGATGAGGACCAGCAAGAGCTTTCAGGGCTGGCACCTTTAGTGTAGGAGCAATCGCTGGACGTTCGCAATTTCGTTGTTGAGCTCTGGCCAGATTGAGCAGGAGAGGCAGTGTACTTTGGAAGTTTTAGTAGGCTAAACAAGTTCAGAGGCCAAGTGTTTGTGGTTCGTTTGAGAGGTTACCAGTGGGAGATGAGGACCAGCAAGAGCTTTCAGGGCTGGCACCTTTAGTGTAGGAGCAATCGCTGGACGTTCGCAATTTCGGTGTTGAGCTCTGGCCAGATTGAGCAGGAGAGGCTGTGTACGTTGGAAGTTTTAGTAGGCTAAACAAGTTCAGAGGCCAAGTGTTTGTGGTTCGTTTGAGAGGTTACCAGTGGGAGATGAGGACCAGCAAGAGCTTTCAGGGCTGGCACCTTTAGTGTAGGAGCAATCGCTGGATGTTCGCAATTTCGAAGTTGATCTGTGGGCAGATTGAGCAGGAGAGGCTGTGTACGTTGGAAGTTTTAGTAGGCTAAACAAGTTCAGAGGCCAAGTGTTTGTGGTTCGTTTGAGAGGTTACCAGTGGGAGATGAGGACCAGCAAGAGCTTTCAGGGCTGGCACCTTTAGTGTAGGAGCAATCGCTGGACGTTCACAATTTCGGTGTTGAGCTCTGGCCAGATTGAGCAGGAGAGGCTGTGTACGTTGGAAGTTTTAGTAGGCTAAACAAGTTCAGAGGCCAAGTGTTTGTGGTTCGTTTGAGAGGTTACCAGTGGGAGATGAGGAGCAGCAAGAGCTTTCAGGGCTGGCACCTTTAGTGTAGGAGCAATCCCTGGACGTTCGCAATTTCGGTGTTGAGCTCTGGCCAGATTGAGCAGGAGAGGCTGTGTACGTTGGAAGTTTTAGTAGGCTAAACAAGTTCAGAGGCCAAGTGTTTGTGGTTCGTTTGAGATGTTACCAGTGGGAGATGTGGACCAGCAAGAGCTTTCAGGGCTGGCACCTTTAGTGTAGGAGCAATCGCTGGATGTTCGCAATTTCGGTGTTGAGCTCTGGCCAGATTGAGCAGGAGAGGCTGTGTACGTTGGAAGTTTTAGTAGGCTAAACAAGTTCAGAGGCCAAGTGTTTGTGGTTCGTTTGAGAGGTTACCAGTGGGAGATGAGGACCAGCAAGAGCTTTCAGGGCTGGCACCTTTAGTGTAGGAGCAATCGCTGGACGTTCGCAATTTCGGTGTTGAGCTCTGGCCAGATTGAGCAGGAGAGGCTGTGTACGTTGGAAGTTTTAGTAGGCTAAACAAGTTCAGAGGCCAAGTGTTTGTGGTTCGTTTGAGAGGTTACCAGTGGGAGATGAGGACCAGCAAGAGCTTTCAGGGCTGGCACCTTTAGTGTAGGAGCAATCGCTGGACGTTCGCAATTTCGGTGTTGAATTTTGGGCAGATTGAGCAGGAGAGGCTGTGTACGTTGGAAGTTTTAGTAGGCTAAACAAGTTCAGAGGCCAAGTGTTTGTGGTTCGTTTGAGAGGTTACCAGTGGGAGATGAGGACCAGCAAGAGCTTTCAGGGCTGGCACCTTTAGTGTAGGAGCAATCGCTGGACGTTCACAACATCGGTGTTGAATTTTGGGCAGATTGAGCAGGAGAGGCTGTGTACGTTGGAAGTTTTAGTAGGCTAAACAAGTTCAGAGGCCAAGTGTTTGTGGTTCGTTTGAGAGGTTACCAGTGGCAGATGAGGAGCAGCAAGAGCTTTCAGGTCTGGCACCTTTAGTGTAGGAGCAATCGCTGGACGTTCGCAATTTCGGTGTTGAGCTCTGGCCAGATTGAGCAGGAGAGGCTGTGTACGTTGGAAGTTTTAGTAGGCTAAACAAGTTCAGAGGCCAAGTGTTTGTGGTTCGTTTGAGAGGTTACCAGTGGCAGATGAGGACCAGCAAGAGCTTTCAGGGCTGGCACCTTTAGTGTAGGAGCAATCGCTGGACGTTCGCAATTTCGGTGTTGAGCTCTGGCCAGATTGAGCAGGAGAGGCTGTGTACGTTGGAAGTTTTAGTAGGCTAAACAAGTTCGGAGGCCAAGTGTTTGTGGTTCGTTTGAGAGGTTACCAGTGGGAGATGAGGACCAGCAAGAGCTTTCAGGGCTGGCACCTTTAGTGTAGGAGCAATCGCTGGATGTTCGCAATTACGGTGTTGAGCTCTGGCCAGATTGAGCAGGAGAGGCTGTGTACGTTGGAAGTTTTAGTAGGCTAAACAAGTTCGGAGGCCAAGTGTTTGTGGTTCGTTTGGTGAGGTTACCAGTGGGAGATGAGGACCAGCAAGAGCTTTCAGGGCTGGCACCTTTAGTGTAGGAGCAATCGCTGGACGTTCGCAATTTCGATGTTCATCTGTGGCCAGATTGAGCAGGAGAGGCTGTGTACGTTGGAAGTTTTAGTAGGCTAAACAAGTTCAGAGGCCAAGTGTTTGTGGTTCGTTTGAGAGGTTACCAGTGGGAGATGAGGACCAGCAAGAGCTTTCAGGGCTGGCACCTTTAGTGTAGGAGCAATCGCTGGACGTTCGCAATTTCGGTGTTGAATTTTGGGCAGATTGAGCAGGAGAGGCTGTGTACGTTGGAAGTTTTAGTAGGCTAAACAAGTTCAGAGGCCAAGTGTTTGTGGTTCGTTTGAGAGGTTACCAGTGGGAGATGAGGACCAGCAAGAGCTTTCAGGGCTGGCACCTTTAGTGTAGGAGCAATCGCTGGACGTTCGCAACATCGGTGTTGAATTTTGGGCAGATTGAGCAGGAGAGGCTGTGTATGTTGGAAGTTTTAGTAGGCTAAACAAGTTCAGAGCCCAAGTGTTTGTGGTTCGTTTGAGAGGTTACCAGTGGGAGATGAGGACCAGCAAGAGCTTTCAGGGCTGACACCTTTAGTGTAGGAGCAATCCCTGGACGTTCACAACATCGGTGTTGAATTTTGGGCAGATTGAGCAGGAGAGGCTGTGTACATTGGAAGTTTTAGTAGGCTAAACAAGTTCAGAGGCCAAGTGTTTGTGGTTCGTTTGAGAGGTTACCAGTGGGAGATGAGGACCAGCAAGAGCTTTCAGGGCTGGCACCTTTAGTGTAGGAGCAATCGCTGGACGTTCGCAATTTCGTTGTTGAGCTCTGGCCAGATTGAGCAGGAGAGGCAGTGTACTTTGGAAGTTTTAGTAGGCTAAACAAGTTCAGAGGCCAAGTGTTTGTGGTTCGTTTGAGAGGTTACCAGTGGGAGATGAGGACCAGCAAGAGCTTTCAGGGCTGGCACCTTTAGTGTAGGAGCAATCGCTGGACGTTCGCAATTTCGGTGTTGAGCTCTGGCCAGATTGAGCAGGAGAGGCTGTGTACGTTGGAAGTTTTAGTAGGCTAAACAAGTTCAGAGGCCAAGTGTTTGTGGTTCGTTTGAGAGGTTACCAGTGGGAGATGAGGACCAGCAAGAGCTTTCAGGGCTGGCACCTTTAGTGTAGGAGCAATCGCTGGATGTTCGCAATTTCGAAGTTGATCTGTGGGCAGATTGAGCAGGAGAGGCTGTGTACGTTGGAAGTTTTAGTAGGCTAAACAAGTTCAGAGGCCAAGTGTTTGTGGTTCGTTTGAGAGGTTACCAGTGGGAGATGAGGAGCAGCAAGAGCTTTCAGGGCTGGCACCTTTAGTGTAGGAGCAATCCCTGGACGTTCGCAATTTCGGTGTTGAGCTCTGGCCAGATTGAGCAGGAGAGGCTGTGTACGTTGGAAGTTTTAGTAGGCTAAACAAGTTCAGAGGCCAAGTGTTTGTGGTTCGTTTGAGATGTTACCAGTGGGAGATGTGGACCAGCAAGAGCTTTCAGGGCTGGCACCTTTAGTGTAGGAGCAATCGCTGGATGTTCGCAATTTCGGTGTTGAGCTCTGGCCAGATTGAGCAGGAGAGGCTGTGTACGTTGGAAGTTTTAGTAGGCTAAACAAGTTCGGAGGCCAAGTGTTTGTGGTTCGTTTGAGAGGTTACCAGTGGGAGATGAGGACCAGCAAGAGCTTA
>NW_026776447.1:0-56027 GCF_030936135.1 Gavia stellata
AATTCACCAACGAAATTGCGAACGTCCAGGGATAGCTCCTACACTAAAGGTGCCAGCCCTGAAAGCTCTTGCTGGTCCTCATCTCCCACTGGTAACCTCTCAAACGAACCACAAACACTTGGGCTCTGAACTTGTTTAGCCTACTAAAACTTCCAACGTACACAGCCTCTCCTGCTCAATCTGGCAGAGCTCAACACCGAAAATGCGAACGTCCAGCGATTGCTCCTACACTAAAGGTGCCAGCCCTGAAAGCTCTTGCTGGTCCTCATCTCCCACTGGTAACCTCTCAAACGAACCACAAACACTTGGGCTCTGAACTTGTTTAGCCTACTAAAACTTCCAACGTACACAGCCTCTCCTGCTCAATCTGGCCAGAGCTCAACACCGAAATTGCGAATGTCCAGCGATTGCTCCTACACTAAAGGTGCCAGCCCTGAAAGCTCTTGCTGGTCCTCATCTCCCACTGGTAACCTCTCAAACGAACCACAAACACTTGGGCTCTGAACTTGTTTAGCCTACTAAAACTTCCAACGTACACAGCCTCTCCTGCTCAATCTGGCCAGACCTCAACACCGAAATTGTGAACGTCCAGCGATTGCTCCTACACTAAAGGGGCCAGCCCTGAAAGCTCTTGCTGGTCCTCATCTCCCACTGGTAACCTCTCAAACGAACCACAAACACTTGGGCTCTGAACTTGTTTAGCCTACTAAAACTTCCAACGTACACAGCCTCTCCTGCTCAATCTGGCCAGAGCTCAACACCGAAATTGCAAACGTCCAGGGATTGCTCCTACACTAAAGGTGCCAGCCCTGAAAGCTCTTGCTGGTCCCCATCTCCCACTGGTAACCTCTCAAACGAACCACAAACACTTGGCCTCTGAACTTCTTTAGCCTACTAAAACTTCCAACGTACACTGCCTCTCCTGCTCAATCTGGCCAGAGCTCAACACCGAAATTGAGAACGTCCAGCGATTGCTCCTACACTAATGGTGCCAGCCCTGAAAGATCTTGCTGCTCCTCATCTCCCACTGGTAACCTCTCAAACGAACCACAAACACCTGGGCTCTGAACTTGTTTAGCCAATAAAACTTCCAACGTACACAGCCTCTCCTGCTCAATCTGCCCAAAATTCAACACCGAAATTGCGAACGTCCAGCTATTGCTCCTACACTAAATGTGCCAGCCCTGAAAGCTCTTGCTGGTCCTCATCTCCCACTGGTAACCTCTCAAACGAACCACAAACACTTGGGCTCTGAACTTGTTTAGCCAATAAAACTTCCAACGTACACAGCCTCTCCTGCTCAATCTGCCCAAAATTCAACACCGAAATTGCGAACGTCCAGCGATTGCTCCTACACTAAAGGTGCCATCCCTGAAAGCTCTTGCTGGTCCTCATCTCCCACTGGTAACCTCTCAAACGAACCACAAACACTTGGGCTCTGAACTTGTTTAGCCTACTAAAACTTCCAACGTACACAGCCTCTCCTGCTCAATCTGGCCAGAGCTCAACACCGAAATTGCGAACGTCCAGCGATTGCTCCTACACTAAAGGTGCCAGCCCTGAAAGCTCTTGCTGGTCCTCATCTCCCACTGGTAACCTCTCAAACGAACCACAAACACTTGGCCTCTGAACTTGTTTAGCCTACTAAAACTTCCAACGTACACAGCCTCTCCTGCTCAATCTGGCCAGAGCTCAACACCGAAATTGCGAACGTCCAGCGATTGCCCCTACACTAAAGGTGCCAGCCCTGAAAGCTCTTGCTGGTCCTCATGTCCCACTGGTAACCTCTAAAAGGAACCACAAACACTTGGGCTCTGAACTTGTTTAGGCTACTAAAACTTCCAATGTACACAGCCTCTCCTGCTCAATCTGTCCAAAATTCACCAACGAAATTGCGAACGTCCAGGGATAGCTCCTACACTAAAGGTGCCAGCCCTGAAAGCTCTTGCTGGTCCTCATCTCCCACTGGTAACCTCTCAAACGAACCACAAACACTTGGGCTCTGAACTTGTTTAGCCTACTAAAACTTCCAACGTACACAGCCTCTCCTGCTCAATCTGGCCAGAGCTCAACACCGAAAATGCGAACGTCCAGCGATTGCTCCTACACTAAAGGTGCCAGCCCTGAAAGCTCTTGCTGGTCCTCATCTCCCACTGGTAACCTCTCAAACGAACCACAAACACTTGGGCTCTGAACTTGTTTAGCCTACTAAAACTTCCAACGTACACAGCCTCTCCTGCTCAATCTGGCCAGAGCTCAACACCGAAATTGCGAACGTCCAGCGATTGCTCCTACACTAAAGGTGCCAGCCCTGAAAGCTCTTGCTGGTCCTCATCTCCCACTGGTAACCTCTCAAACGAACCACAAACACTTGGGCTCTGAACTTGTTTAGCCTACTAAAACTTCCAACGTACACAGCCTCTCCTGCTCAATCTGGCCAGACCTCAACACCGACATTGCGAACGTCCAGCGATTGCTCCTACACTAAAGGGGCCAGCCCTGAAAGCTCTTGCTGGTCCTCATCTCCCACTGGTAACCTCTCAAACGAACCACAAACACTTGGGCTCTGAACTTGTTTAGCCTACTAAAACTTCCAACGTACACAGCCTCTCCTGCTCAATCTGGCCAGAGCTCAACACCGAAATTGCAAACGTCCAGGGATTGCTCCTACACTAAAGGTGCCAGCCCTGAAAGCTCTTGCTGGTCCCCATCTCCCACTGGTAACCTCTCAAACGAACGACAAACACTTGGCCTCTGAACTTCTTTAGCCTACTAAAACTTCCAACGTACACTGCCTCTCCTGCTCAATCTGGCCAGAGCTCAACACCGAAATTGAGAACGTCCAGCGATTGCTCCTACACTAATGGTGCCAGCCCTGAAAGATCTTGCTGCTCCTCATCTCCCACTGGTAACCTCTCAAACGAACCACAAACACCTGGGCTCTGAACTTGTTTAGCCAATAAAACTTCCAACGTACACAGCCTCTCCTGCTCAATCTGCCCAAAATTCAACACCGAAATTGCGAACGTCCAGCTATTGCTCCTACACTAAATGTGCCAGCCCTGAAAGCTCTTGCTGGTCCTCATCTCCCACTGGTAACCTCTCAAACGAACCACAAACACTTGGGCTCTGAACTTGTTTAGCCAATAAAACTTCCAACGTACACAGCCTCTCCTGCTCAATCTGCCCAAAATTCAACACCGAAATTGCGAACGTCCAGCGATTGCTCCTACACTAAAGGTGCCAGCCCTGAAAGCTCTTGCTGGTCCTCATCTCCCACTGGTAACCTCTCAAACGAACCACAAACACTTGGGCTCTGAACTTGTTTAGCCTACTAAAACTTCCAACGTACACAGCCTCTCCTGCTCAATCTGGCCAGAGCTCAACACCGAAATTGCGAACGTCCAGCGATTGCTCCTACACTAAAGGTGCCAGCCCTGAAAGCTCTTGCTGGTCCTCATCTCCCACTGGTAACCTCTCAAACGAACCACAAACACTTGGCCTCTGAACTTGTTTAGCCTACTAAAACTTCCAACGTACACAGCCTCTCCTGCTCAATCTGGCCAAAATTCAACACCGAAATTGCGAACGTCCAGCGATTGCTCCTACACTAAAGGTGCCAGCCCTGAAAGCTCTTGCTGGTCCTCATCTCCCACTGGTAACCTCTCAAACGAACCACAAACACTTGGCCTCTGAACTTGTTTAGCCTACTAAAACTTCCAACGTACACAGCCTCTCCTGCTCAATCTGGCCATAGCTCAACACCGAAATTGCGAAAGTCCAGCGATTGCTCCTACACTGAATGTGCCAGCCCTGAAAGCCTATGCTGGTCCTCATCTCCCACTGGTAACCTCTCAAACGAACCACAAACACTTGGCCTCTGAACTTGTTTAGCCTACTAAAACTTCCAACGTACACAGCCTCTCCTGCTCAATCTGGCCAGAGCTCAACACCGAAAATGCGAACGTCCAGCGATTGCTCCTATACTAAAGGTGCCAGCCCTGAAAGCTCTTGCTGGTCCTCATCTCCCACTGGTAACCTCTCAAACGAACGACAAACACTTGGGCTCTGAACTTGTTTAGCCTACTAAAACTTCCAACGTACACAGCCTCTCCTGCTCAATCTGCCCAAAATTCAACACCGAAATTGCGAACGTCCAGGGATTGCTCCTACACTAAAGGTGCCAGCCCTGAAAGCTCTTGCTGCTCCTCATCTCCCACTGGTAACCTCTCAAACGAACCACAAACACTTGGCCTCTGAACTTGTTTAGCCTACTAAAACTTCCAACGTACACAGCCTCTCCTGCTCAATCTGGCCAGAGCTCAACACCGACATTGCGAACGTCCAGCGATTGCCCCTACACTAAAGGTGCCAGCCCTGAAAGCTCTTGCTGGTCCTCATGTCCCACTGGTAACCTCTAAAAGGAACCACAAACACTTGGGCTCTGAACTTGTTTAGGCTACTAAAACTTCCAATGTACACAGCCTCTCCTGCTCAATCTGTCCAAAATTCACCAACGAAATTGCGAACGTCCAGGGATTGCTCCTACACTAAAGGTGCCAGCCCTGAAAGCTCTTGCTGGTCCTCATCTCCCACTGGTAACCTCTCAAACGAACCACAAACACTTGGCTCTGAACTTGTTTAGCCTACTAAAACTTCCAACGTACACAGCCTCTCCTGCTCAATCTGGCCAGAGCTCAACACCGAAAATGCGAACGTCCAGCGATTGCTCCTACACTAAAGGTGCCAGCCCTGAAAGCTCTTGCTGGTCCTCATCTCCCACTGGTAACCTCTCAAACGAACCACAAACACTTGGGCTCTGAACTTGTTTAGCCTACTAAAACTTCCAACGTACACAGCCTCTCCTGCTCAATCTGGCCAGAGCTCAACACCGAAATTGCGAATGTCCAGCGATTGCTCCTACACTAAAGGTGCCAGCCCTGAAAGCTCTTGCTGGTCCTCATCTCCCACTGGTAACCTCTCAAACGAACCACAAACACTTGGGCTCTGAACTTGTTTAGCCTACTAAAACTTCCAACGTACACAGCCTCTCCTGCTCAATCTGGCCAGACCTCAACACCGACATTGCGAACGTCCAGCGATTGCTCCTACACTAAAGGGGCCAGCCCTGAAAGCTCTTGCTGGTCCTCATCTCCCACTGGTAACCTCTCAAACGAACCACAAACACTTGGGCTCTGAACTTGTTTAGCCTACTAAAACTTCCAACGTACACAGCCTCTCCTGCTCAATCTGGCCAGAGCTCAACACCGAAATTGCAAACGTCCAGGGATTGCTCCTACACTAAAGGTGCCAGCCCTGAAAGCTCTTGCTGGTCCCCATCTCCCACTGGTAACCTCTCAAACGAACGACAAACACTGGGCCTCTGAACTTCTTTAGCCTACTAAAACTTCCAACGTACACTGCCTCTCCTGCTCAATCTGGCCAGAGCTCAACACCGAAATTGAGAACGTCCAGCGATTGCTCCTACACTAATGGTGCCAGCCCTGAAAGATCTTGCTGCTCCTCATCTCCCACTGGTAACCTCTCAAACGAACCACAAACACCTGGGCTCTGAACTTGTTTAGCCAATAAAACTTCCAACGTACACAGCCTCTCCTGCTCAATCTGCCCAAAATTCAACACCGAAATTGCGAACGTCCAGCTATTGCTCCTACACTAAATGTGCCAGCCCTGAAAGCTCTTGCTGGTCCTCATCTCCCACTGGTAACCTCTCAAACGAACCACAAACACTTGGGCTCTGAACTTGTTTAGCCAATAAAACTTCCAACGTACACAGCCTCTCCTGCTCAATCTGCCCAAAATTCAACACCGAAATTGCGAACGTCCAGCGATTGCTCCTACACTAAAGGTGCCAGCCCTGAAAGCTCTTGCTGGTCCTCATCTCCCACTGGTAACCTCTCAAACGAACCACAAACACTTGGGCTCTGAACTTGTTTAGCCTACTAAAACTTCCAACGTACACAGCCTCTCCTGCTCAATCTGGCCAGAGCTCAACACCGAAATTGCGAACGTCCAGCGATTGCTCCTACACTAAAGGTGCCAGCCCTGAAAGCTCTTGCTGGTCCTCATCTCCCACTGGTAACCTCTCAAACGAACCACAAACACTTGGCCTCTGAACTTGTTTAGCCTACTAAAACTTCCAACGTACACAGCCTCTCCTGCTCAATCTGGCCAAAATTCAACACCGAAATTGCGAACGTCCAGCGATTGCTCCTACACTAAAGGTGCCAGCCCTGAAAGCTCTTGCTGGTCCTCATCTCCACTGGTAACCTCTCAAACGAACCACAAACACTTGGCCTCTGAACTTGTTTAGCCTACTAAAACTTCCAACGTACACAGCCTCTCCTGCTCAATCTGCCCAAAATTCAGCACCGAAATTGCGAACGTCCAGGGATTGCTCCTACACTAAAGGTGCCAGCCCTGAAAGCTCTTGCTGGTCCTCATCTCCCACTGGTAACCTCTCAAACGAACCACAAACACTTGGCCTCTGAACTTGTTTAGCCTACTAAAACTTCCAACGTACACAGCCTCTCCTGCTCAATCTGGCCATAGCTCAACACCGAAATTGCGAAAGTCCAGCGATTGCTCCTACACTGAAGGTGCCAGCCCTGAAAGCCTATGCTGGTCCTCATCTCCCACTGGTAACCTCTCAAACGAACCACAAACACTTGGCCTCTGAACTTGTTTAGCCTACTAAAACTTCCAACGTACACAGCCTCTCCTGCTCAATCTGGCCAGAGCTCAACACCGAAAATGCGAACGTCCAGCGATTGCTCCTATACTAAAGGTGCCAGCCCTGAAAGCTCTTGCTGGTCCTCATCTCCCACTGGTAACCTCTCAAACGAACGACAAACACTTGGGCTCTGAACTTGTTTAGCCTACTAAAACTTCCAACGTACACAGCCTCTCCTGCTCAATCTGCCCAAAATTCAACACCGAAATTGCGAACGTCCAGGGATTGCTCCTACACTAAAGGTGCCAGCCCTGAAAGCTCTTGCTGCTCCTCATCTCCCACTGGTAACCTCTCAACGAACCACAAACACTTGGCCTCTGAACTTGTTTAGCCTACTAAAACTTCCAACGTACACAGCCTCTCCTGCTCAATCTGGCCAGAGCTCAACACCGAAATTGCGAACGTCCAGGGATTGCTCCTACACCAAAGGTGCCAGCCCTGAAAGCTCTTGCTGGTCCTCATCTCCCACTGGTAACCTCTCAAACGAACCACAAACACTTGGCCTCTGAACTTGTTTAGCCTACGAAAACTTCCAACGTATACTGCCTCTCCTGCTCAATCTGGCCAGAGCTCAACACCGAAATTGCGAACGTCCAGCGATTGCTCCTACACTAAAGGTGCCAGCCCTGAAAGCTCTTGCTGGTCCTCATCTCCCACTGGTAACCTCTCAAACGAACCACAAACACTTGGCCTCTGAACTTGTTTAGCCTACTAAAACTTCCAACGTACACAGCCTCTCCTGCTCAATCTGGCCAAAATTCAACACCGAAATTGCGAACGTCCAGGGATTGCTCCTACACTAAAGGTGCCAGCCCTGAAAGCTCTTGCTGCTCCTCATCTCCCACTGGTAACCTCTCAAACAAACCACAAACACTTGGCCTCTGAACTTGTTTAGCCTACTAAAACTTCCAACGTACACAGCCTCTCCTGCTCAATCTGGCCAAATTCAACACCGAAATTGCGAACGTCCAACGATTGCTCCTACACTAAAGGTGCCAGCCCTGAAAACTCTTGCTGGTCCTCATCTCCCACTGGTAACCTCTCAAACGAACCACAAACACTTGGCCCTCTGAACTTGTTTAGCCTACTAAAACTTCCAACGTACACTGCCTCTCCTGCTCAATCTGGCCAGAGCTCAACACCGAAATTGCGAACGTCCAGGGATTGCTCGTACACTAAACGTGCCAGCCCTGAAAGCTCTTGCTGGTCCTCATCTCCCACTGGTAACCTCTCAAACGAACCACAAACACTTGGCCTCTGAACTTGTTTAGCCTACTAAAACTTCCAACGTACACAGCCTCTCGTGCTCAATCTGGCCAAAATTCAACACCGAAATTGCGAACGTCCAGCGATTGCTCCTACACTAAAGGTGCCAGCCCTGAAAGCTCTTGCTGGTCCCCATCTCCCACTGGTAACCTCTCAAACGAACCACAAACACTTGGCCTCTGAACTTGTTTAGCCTACTAAAACTTCTAACATACACAGCCTCTCCTGCTCAATCTGGCCAGAGCTCAACACCGAAATTGCGAACGTCCAGCGATTGCTCCTACACTAAAGGTGCCAGCCCTGAAAGCTCTTGCTGGTCCTCATCTCCCACTGGTAACCTCTCAAACGAACCACAAACACTTGGCCTCTGAACTTGTTTAGCCTACTAAAACTTCCAGCGTACACTGCCTCTCCTGCTCAATCTGGCCAGAGCTCAACACCAAAATTGCGAACGTCCAGCGATTGCTCGTACACTAAAGGTGCCAGCCCTGAAAGCTCTTGCTGGTCCTCATCTCCCACTGGTAACCTCTCAAACGAACGACAAACACTTGGCCTCTGAACTTGTTTAGCCTACTAAAACTTCCAACGTACACAGCCTCTCCTGCTCAATCTGGCCATAGCTCAACACCGAAATTGCGAAAGTCCAGCGATTGCTCCTACACTGAATGTGCCAGCCCTGAAAGCCTATGCTGGTCCTCATCTCCCACTGGTAACCTCTCAAACGAACCACAAACACTTGGCCTCTGAACTTGTTTAGCCTACTAAAACTTCCAACGTACACAGCCTCTCCTGCTCAATCTGGCCAGAGCTCAACACCGAAATTGCGAACGTCCAGGGATTGCTCCTACACTAAAGGTGCCAGCCCTGAAAGCTCTTGCTGGTCCTCATCTCCCACTGGTAACCTCTCAAACGAACCACAAACACTTGGCCTCTGAACTTGTTTAGCCTACTAAAACTTCCAACGTACACAGCCTCTCCTGCTCAATCTGGCCAAAATTCAACACCGAAATTGCGAACGTCCAGCGATTGCTCCTACACTAAAGGTGCCAGCCCTGAAAGCTCTTGCTGGTCCCCATCTCCCACTGGTAACCTCTCAAACGAACCACAAACACTTGGCCTCTGGACTTGTTTAGCCTACTAAAACTTCTAACATACACAGCCTCTCCTGCTCAATCTGGCCAGAGCTCAACACCGAAATTGCGAACGTCCAGCGATTGCTCCTACACTAAAGGTGCCAGCCCTGAAAGCTCTTGCTGGTCCTCATCTCCCACTGGTAACCTCTCAAACGAACCACAAACACTTGGCCTCTGAACTTGTTTAGCCTACTAAAACTTCCAGCGTACACTGCCTCTCCTGCTCAATCTGGCCAGAGCTCAACACCGAAATTGCGAACGTCCAGCGATTGCTCGTACACTAAAGGTGCCAGCCCTGAAAGCTCTTGCTGGTCCTCATCTCCCACTGGTAACCTCTCAAACGAACCACAAACACTTGGCCTCTGAACTTGTTTAGCCTACTAAAACTTCCAACGTACACAGCCTCTCCTGCTCAATCTGGCCAGAGCTCAACACCGACATTGCGAACATCCAGGGATTGCTCCTACACTAAAGGTGCCAGCCCTGAAAGCTCTTGCTGGTCCTCATCTCCCACTAGTAACCTCTCAAACGAACCACAAACACTTGGCCTCTGAACTTGTTTAGCCTACTAAAACTTCCAACGTACACAGCCTCTCGTGCTCAATCTGGCCAGAGCTCAACACCGAAATTGCGAACGTCCAGCGATTGCTCCTACACTAAAGGTGCCAGCCCTGAAAGCTCTTGCTGGTCCTCATCTCCCACTGGTAACCTCTCAAACGAACCACAAACACTTGGGCTCTGAACTTGTTTAGCCTACTAAAACTTCCAACGTACACAGCCTCTCCTGCTCAATCTGGCCAAAATTCAACACCGAAATTGCGAACGTCCAGGGATTGCTCCTACACTAAAGGTGCCAGCCCTGAAAGCTCTTGCTGGTCCCCATCTCCCACTGGTAACCTCTCAAACGAACCACAAACACTTGGCCTCTGAACTTGTTTAGCCTACTAAAACTTCCAACGTACACAGCCTCTCCTGCTCAATCTGGCCAGAGCTCAACACCGAAATTGCGAATGTCCAGCGATTGCTCCTACACTAAAGGTGCCAGCCCTGAAAGCTCTTGCTGGTCCTCATCTCCCACTGGTAACCTCTCAAACGAACGACAAACACTTGGGCTCTGAACTTGTTTAGCCTACTAAAACTTCCAACGTACACAGCCTCTCCTGCTCAATCTGCCCAAAATTCAACACCGAAATTGCGAACGTCCAGGGATTGCTCCTACACTAAAGGTGCCAGCCCTGAAAGCTCTTGCTGGTCCTCATCTCCCACTGGTAACCTCTCAAACGAACCACAAACACTTGGCCTCTGAACTTGTTTAGCCTACTAAAACTTCCAACGTACACAGCCTCTCCTGCTCAATCTGGCCAGAGCTCAACACCGAAATTGCGAACGTCCAGCGATTGCTCCTACACTAAAGGTGCCAGCCCTGAAAGCTCTTGCTGGTCCTCATCTCCCACTGGTAACCTCTCAAACGAACCACAAACACTTGGGCTCTGAACTTGTTTAGTCTACTAAAACTTCCAACGTACACAGCCTCTCCTGCTCAATCTGGCCAAAATTCAACACCCGAAATTGTGAACGTCCAGGGATTGCTCCTACACTAAAGGTGCCAGCCCTGAAAACTGTTGATGGTCCTCATCTCCCACTGGTAACCTCTCAAACGAACCACAAACACTTGGGCTCTGAACTTGTTTAGCCTACTAAAACTTCCAACGTACACAGCCTCTCCTGCTCAATCTGGCCAAAATTCAACACCGAAATTGCGAACGGTCCAACGATTGCTCCTACACTAAAGGTGCCAGCCCTGAAAACTCTTGCTGGTCCTCATCTCCCACTGGTAACCTCTCAAACGAACCACAAACACTTGGCCTCTGAACTTGTTTAGCCTACTAAAACTTCCAACGTACACTGCCTCTCCTGCTCAATCTGGCCAGAGCTCAACACCGAAATTGCGAACGTCCAGGGATTGCTCCTACACTAAAGGTGCCAGCCCTGAAAGCTCTTGCTGGTCCTCATCTCCCACTGGTAACCTCTCAAACGAACCACAAACACTTGGCCTCTGAACTTGTTTAGCCTACTAAAACTTCCAACGTACACAGCCTCTCGTGCTCAATCTGGCCAAAATTCAACACCGAAATTGCGAACGTCCAGCGATTGCTCCTACACTAAAGGTGCCAGCCCTGAAAGCTCTTGCTGCTCCTCATCTCCCACTGGTAACCTCTCAAACGAACCACAAACACTTGGCCTCTGAACTTGTTTAGCCTACTAAAACTTCCAACGTACACAGCCTCTCCTGCTCAATCTGGCCAGAGCTCAACACCGAAATTGCGAACGTCCAGGGATTGCTCCTACACTAAAGGTGCCAGCCCTGAAAGCTCTTGCTGGTCCTCATCTCCCACTGGTAACCTCTCAAACGAACCACAAACACTTGGCCTCTGAACTTGTTTAGCCTACGAAAACTTCCAACGTATACTGCCTCTCCTGCTCAATCTGGCCAGAGCTCAACACCGAAATTGCGAACGTCCAGCGATTGCTCCTACACTAAAGGTGCCAGCCCTGAAAGCTCTTGCTGGTCCTCATCTCCCACTGGTAACCTCTCAAACGAACCACAAACACTTGGCCTCTGAACTTGTTTAGCCTACTAAAACTTCCAACGTACACAGCCTCTCCTGCTCAATCTGGCCAGAGCTCAACACCGAAATTGCGAACGTCCAGGGATTGCTCCTACACTAAAGGTGCCAGCCCTGAAAACTGTTGCTGGTCCTCATCTCCCACTGGTAACCTCTCGAACAAACCACAAACACTTGGGCTCTGAACTTGTTTAGCCTACTAAAACTTCCAACGTACACAGCCTCTCCTGCTCAATCTGGCCAAAATTCAACACCGAAATTGCGAACGTCCAGGGATTGCTCCTACACTAAAGGTGCCAGCCCTGAAAGCTCTTGCTGGTCCCCATCTCCCACTGGTAACCTCTCAAACGAACCACAAACACTTGGCCTCTGAACTTGTTTAGCCTACTAAAACTTCCAACGTACACAGCCTCTCCTGCTCAATCTGGCCAGAGCTCAACACCGAAATTGCGAATGTCCAGCGATTGCTCCTACACTAAAGGTGCCAGCCCTGAAAGCTCTTGCTGGTCCTCATCTCCCACTGGTAACCTCTCAAACGAACGACAAACACTTGGGCTCTGAACTTGTTTAGCCTACTAAAACTTCCAACGTACACAGCCTCTCCTGCTCAATCTGCCCAAAATTCAACACCGACATTGCGAACGTCCAACGATTGCTCCTACACTAAAGGTGCCAGCCCTGAAAGCTCTTGCTGGTCCTCATCTCCCACTGGTAACCTCTCAAACGAACCACAAACACTTGGCCTCTGAACTTGTTTAGCCTACTAAAACTTCCAACGTACACAGCCTCTCCTGCTCAATCTGGCCAGAGCTCAACACCGACATTGCGAACGTCCAGGGATTGCTCCTACACTAAAGGTGCCAGCCCTGAAAGCTCTTGCTGGTCCTCATCTCCCACTGGTAACCTCTCAAACGAACCACAAACACTTGGGCTCTGAACTTGTTTAGTCTACTAAAACTTCCAACGTACACAGCCTCTCCTGCTCAATCTGGCCAAAATTCAACACCGAAATTGTGAACGTCCAGGGATTGCTCCTACACTAAAGGTGCCAGCCCTGAAAACTGTTGATGGTCCTCATCTCCCACTGGTAACCTCTCAAACGAACGACAAACACTTGGCCTCTGAACTTGTTTAGCCTACTAAAACTTCCAACGTACACAGCCTCTCCTGCTCAATCTGGCCAAAATTCAACACCGAAATTGCGAACGTCCAACGATTGCTCCTACACTAAAGGTGCCAGCCCTGAAAACTCTTGCTGGTCCTCATCTCCCACTGGTAACCTCTCAAACGAACCACAAACACTTGGCCTCTGAACTTGTTTAGCCTACTAAAACTTCCAACGTACACTGCCTCTCCTGCTCAATCTGGCCAGAGCTCAACACCGAAATTGCGAACGTCCAGGGATTGCTCCTACACTAAAGGTGCCAGCCCTGAAAGCTCTTGCTGGTCCTCATCTCCCACTGGTAACCTCTCAAACGAACCACAAACACTTGGCCTCTGAACTTGTTTAGCCTACTAAAACTTCCAACATACACAGCCTCTCCTGCTCAATCTGGCCAGAGCTCAAC
Source organism: Gavia stellata (assembly GCF_030936135.1). Lineage (NCBI taxonomy): Eukaryota > Metazoa > Chordata > Aves > Gaviiformes > Gaviidae > Gavia > Gavia stellata. Next base: position 13,349 of record NW_026776447.1, read on the forward strand.
ACCGAAATTGCGAACGTCCAGAGATTGCTCCTACACTAAAGGTGCCAGCCCTGAAAGCTCTTGCTGGTCCCCATCTCCCACTGGTAACCTCTCAAACGAACCACAAACACTTGGCCTCTGAACTTGTTTAGCCTACTAAAACTTCCAACGTACACTGCCTCTCCTGCTCAATCTGGCCAGAGCTCAACACCGAAATTGCGAACGTCCAGCGATTGCTCCTACACTAAAGGTGCCAGCCCTGAAAGCTCTTGCTGGTCCTCATCTCCCACTGGTAACCTCTCAAACGAACCACAAACACTTGGCCTCTGAACTTGTTTAGCCTACTAAAACTTCCAACGTACACAGCCTCTCCTGCTCAATCTGGCCAGAGCTCAACACCGAAATTGCGAACGTCCAGCGATTGCTCCTACACTAAAGGTGCCAGCCCTGAAAGCTCTTGCTGGTCCTCATCTCCCACTGGTAACCTCTCAAACGAACCACAAACACTTGGGCTCTGAACTTGTTTAGTCTACTAAAACTTCCAACGTACACAGCCTCTCCTGCTCAATCTGGCCAAAATTCAACACCGAAATTGCGAACGTCCAGGGATTGCTCCTACACTAAAGGTGCCAGCCCTGAAAACTGTTGATGGTCCTCATCTCCCACTGGTAACCTCTCAAACGAACCACAAACACTTGGGCTCTGAACTTGTTTAGCCTACTAAAACTTCCAACGTACACAGCCTCTCCTGCTCAATCTGGCCAAAATTCAACACCGAAATTGCGAACGTCCAACGATTGCTCCTACACTAAAGGTGCCAGCCCTGAAAACTCTTGCTGGTCCTCATCTCCCACTGGTAACCTCTCAAACGAACCACAAACACTTGGCCTCTGAACTTGTTTAGCCTACTAAAACTTCCAACGTACACTGCCTCTCCTGCTCAATCTGGCCAGAGCTCAACACCGAAATTGCGAACGTCCAGGGATTGCTCCTACACTAAAGGTGCCAGCCCTGAAAGCTCTTGCTGGTCCTCATCTCCCACTGGTAACCTCTCAAACGAACCACAAACACTTGGCCTCTGAACTTGTTTAGCCTACTAAAACTTCCAACGTACACAGCCTCTCGTGCTCAATCTGGCCAAAATTCAACACCGAAATTGCGAACGTCCAGCGATTGCTCCTACACTAAAGGTGCCAGCCCTGAAAGCTCTTGCTGGTCCTCATCTCCCACTGGTAACCTCTCAAACGAACCACAAACACTTGGCCTCTGAACTTGTTTAGCCTACTAAAACTTCCAACGTACACAGCCTCTCCTGCTCAATCTGGCCAGAGCTCAACACCGAAATTGCGAACGTCCAGCGATTGCTCCTACACTAAAGGTGCCAGCCCTGAAAGCTCTTGCTGGTCCTCATCTCCCACTGGTAACCTCTCAAACGAACCACAAACACTTGGCCTCTGAACTTGTTTAGCCTACTAAAACTTCCAACGTATACTGCCTCTCCTGCTCAATCTGGCCAGAGCTCAACACCGAAATTGCGAACGTCCAGCGATTGCTCCTACACTAAAGGTGCCAGCCCTGAAAGCTCTTGCTGGTCCTCATCTCCCACTGGTAACCTCTCAAACGAACCACAAACACTTGGGCTCTGAACTTGTTTAGCCTACTAAAACTTCCAACGTACACAGCCTCTCCTGCTCAATCTGGCCAGAGCTCAACACCGAAATTGCGAACGTCCAGGGATTGCTCCTACACTAAAGGTGCCAGCCCTGAAAACTGTTGCTGGTCCTCATCTCCCACTGGTAACCTCTCGAACAAACCACAAACACTTGGGCTCTGAACTTGTTTAGCCTACTAAAACTTCCAACGTACACAGCCTCTCCTGCTCAATCTGGCCAAAATTCAACACCGAAATTGCGAACGTCCAACGATTGCTCCTACACTAAAGGTGCCAGCCCTGAAAACTCTTGCTGGTCCTCATCTCCCACTGGTAACCTCTCAAACGAACCACAAACACTTGGCCTCTGAACTTGTTTAGCCTACTAAAACTTCTAACGTACACAGCCTCTCCTGCTCAATCTGGCCAGAGCTCAACACCGAAATTGCGAACGTCCAGGGATTGCTCCTACACTAAAGGTGCCAGCCCTGAAAGCTCTTGCTGGTCCCCATCTCCCACTGGTAACCTCTCAAACGAACCACAAACACTTGGCCTCTGAACTTGTTTAGCCTACTAAAACTTCCAACGTACACTGCCTCTCCTGCTCAATCTGGCCAGAGCTCAACACCGAAATTGCGAACGTCCAGCGATTGCTCCTACACTAAAGGTGCCAGCCCTGAAAGCTCTTGCTGGTCCTCATCTCCCACTGGTAACCTCTCAAACGAACCACAAACACTTGGCCTCTGAACTTGTTTAGCCTACTAAAACTTCCAACGTACACAGCCTCTCCTGCTCAATCTGGCCAGAGCTCAACACCGACATTGCGAACATCCAGGGATTGCTCCTACACTAAAGGTGCCAGCCCTGAAAGCTCTTGCTGGTCCTCATCTCCCACTAGTAACCTCTCAAACGAACCACAAACACTTGGGCTCTGAACTTGTTTAGCCTACTAAAACTTCCAACGTACACAGCCTCTCGTGCTCAATCTGGCCAGAGCTCAACACCGAAATTGCGAACGTCCAGCGATTGCCCCTACACTAAAGGTGCCAGCCCTGAAAGCTCTTGCTGGTCCTCATCTCCCACTGGTAACCTCTAAAAGGAACCACAAACACTTGGGCTCTGAACTTGTTTAGGCTACTAAAACTTCCAATGTACACAGCCTCTCCTGCTCAATCTGTCCAAAATTCACCAACGAAATTGCGAACGTCCAGGGATAGTTCCTACACTAAAGGTGCCAGCCCTGAAAGCTCTTGCTGGTCCTCATCTCCCACTGGTAACCTCTCAAACGAACCACAAACACTTGGCCTCTGAACTTGTTTAGCCTACTAAAACTTCCAACGTACACAGCCTCTCCTGCTCAATCTGCCCAAAATTCAACACCGAAATTGCGAACGTCCAGGGATTGCTCTTACACTAAAGGTGCCAGCCCTGAAAGCTCTTGCTGGTCCTCATCTCCCACTGGTAACCTCTCAAACGAACCACAAACACTTGGCCTCTGAACTTGTTTAGCCTACTAAAACTTCCAACGTACACAGCCTCTCCTGCTCAATCTGGCCAGAGCTCAACACCGAAATTGCGAACGTCCAGGGATTGCTCCTACACTAAAGGTGCCAGCCCTGAAAGCTCTTGCTGGTCCTCATCTCCCACTGGGAACCTCTCAAACGAACCACAAACACTTGGCCTCTGAACTTGTTTAGCCTACTAAAACTTCCAACGTACACAGCCTCTCCTGCTCAATCTGGCCAGAGCTCAACACCGAAATTGCGAATGTCCAGCGATTGCTCCTACACTAAAGGTGCCAGCCCTGAAAGCTCTTGCTGGTCCTCATCTCCCACTGGTAACCTCTCAAACGAACCACAAACACTTGGGCTCTGAACTTGTTTAGCCTACTAAAACTTCCAACGTACACAGCCTCTCCTGCTCAATCTGGCCAAAATTCAACACCGAAATTGTGAACGTCCAGGGATTGCTCCTACACTAAAGGTGCCAGCCCTGAAAGCTCTTGCTGGTCCCCATCTCCCACTGGTAACCTCTCAAACTAACCACAAACACTTGGCCTCTGAACTTCTTTAGCCTACTAAAACTTCCAACGTACACTGCCTCTCCTGCTCAATCTGGCCAGAGCTCAACACCGAAATTGAGAACGTCCAGGGATTGCTCCTACACTAATGGTGCCAGCCCTGAAAGCTCTTGCTGGTCCTCATCTCCCACTGGTAACCTCTCAAACGAACGACAAACACTTGGGCTCTGAACTTGTTTAGCCAATAAAACTTCCAACGTACACAGCCTCTCCTGCTCAATCTGCCCAAAATTCAACACCGAAATTGCGAACGTCCAGCTATTGCTCCTACACTAAATGTGCCAGCCCTGAAAGCTCTTGCTGGTCCTCATCTCCCACTGGTAACCTCTCAAACGAACCACAAACACTTGGGCTCTGAACTTGTTTAGGCTACTAAAACTTCCAACGTACACAGCCTCTCCTGCTCAATCTGCCCAAAATTTAACACCGAAATTGCGAACGTCCAGCGATTGCTCCTACACTAAAGGTGCCAGCCCTGAAAGCTCTTGCTGGTCCTCATCTCCCACTGGTAACCTCTCAAACGAACCACAAACACTTGGCCTCTGAACTTGTTTAGCCTACTAAAACTTGTAACGTACACTGCCTCTCCTGCTCAATCTGGCCAGAGCTCAACACCGAAATTGCGAACGTCCAGCGATTGCTCCTACACTAAAGGTGCCAGCCCTGAAAGCTCTTGCTGGTCCTCATCTCACACTGGTAACCTCTCAAACGAACCACAAACACTTGGCCTCTGAAATTGTTTAGCCTACTAAAACTTCCAACGTACACAGCCTCTCCTGCTCAATCTGGCCAAAATTCAACACCGAAATTGCGAACGTCCAGCGATTGCTCCTACACTAAAGGTGCCAGCCCTGAAAGCTCTTGCTGGTCCTCATCTCCCACTGGTAACCTCTCAAACGAACCACAAACACTTGGGCTCTGAACTTGTTTAGCCTACTAAAACTTCCAACGTACACAGCCTCTCCTGCTCAATCTGGCCAGAGCTCAACACCGAAATTGCGAACGTCCAGCGATTGCTCCTACACTGAATGTGCCAGCCCTGAAAGCCTATGCTGGTCCTCATCTCCCACTGGTAACCTCTCAAACGAACCACAAACACTTGGGCTCTGAACTTGTTTAGCCTACTAAAACTTCCAACGTACACAGCCTCTCCTGCTCAATCTGGCCAGAGCTCAACACCGAAAATGCGAACGTCCAGCGATTGCTCCTACACTAAAGGTGCCAGCCCTGAAAGCTCTTGCTGGTCCTCATCTCCCACTGGTAACCTCTCAAACGAACCACAAACACTTGGCCTCTGAACTTGTTTAGCCTACTAAAACTTCCAACGTACACAGCCTCTCCTGCTCAATCTGGCCAGAGCTCAACACCGACATTGCGAACGTCCAGCGATTGCTCCTACACTAAAGGTGCCAGCCCTGAAAGCTCTTGCTGGTCCTCATCTCCCACTGGTAACCTCTCAAACGAACCACAAACACTTGGCCTCTGAACTTGTTTAGCCTACTAAAACTTCCAACGTACACAGCCTCTCCTGCTCAATCTGGCCAGAGCTCAACACCGACATTGCGAACGTCCAGCGATTGCTCCTACACTAAAGGTGCCAGCCCTGAAAGCTCTTGCTGGTCCCCATCTCCCACTGGTAACCTCTCAAACGAACCACAAACACTTGGCCTCTGAACTTGTTTAGCCTACTAAAACTTCTAACGTACACTGCCTCTCCTGCTCAATCTGGCCAAAATTCAACACCGAAATTGCGAACGTCCAACGATTGCTCCTACACTAAAGGTGCCAGCCCTGAAAGCTCTTGCTGGTCCTCATCTCCCACTGGTAACCTCTCAAACGAACCACAAACACTTGGCCTCTGAACTTGTTTAGCCTACTAAAACTTCCAACGTACACTGCCTCTCCTGCTCAATCTGCCCAAAATTTAACACCGAAATTGCGAACGTCCAGCGATTGCTCCTACACTAAAGGTGCCAGCCCTGAAAGCTCTTGCTGGTCCTCATCTCCCACTGGTAACCTCTCAAACGAACCACAAACACTTGGCCTCTGAACTTGTTTAGCCTACTAAAACTTCCAACGTACACAGCCTCTCGTGCTCAATCTGGCCAAAATTCAACACCGAAATTGCGAACGTCCAGGGATTGCTCCTACACTAAAGGTGCCAGCCCTGAAAGCTCTTGCTGGTCCCCATCTCCCACTGGTAACCTCTCAAACGAACCACAAACACTTGGCCTCTGAACTTGTTTAGCCTACTAAAACTTCTAACGTACACTGCCTCTCCTGCTCAATCTGGCCAGAGCTCAACACCGAAATTGCGAACGTCCAGCGATTGCTCCTACACTAAAGGTGCCAGCCCTGAAAGCTCTTGCTGGTCCTCATCTCCCACTGGTAACCTCTCAAACGAACCACAAACACTTGGCCTCTGAACTTGTTTAGCCTACTAAAACTTCCAGCGTACACTGCCTCTCCTGCTCAATCTGGCCAGAGCTCAACACCGAAATTGCGAACGTCCAGCGATTGCTCGTACACTAAAGGTGGCAGCCCTGAAAGCTCTTGCTGGTCCTCATCTCCCACTGGTAACCTCTCAAACGAACCACAAACACTTGGGCTCTGAACTTGTTTAGCCTACTAAAACTTCCAACGTACACAGCCTCTCCTGCTCAATCTGGCCAGAGCTCAACACCGAAATTGCGAACGTCCAGCGATTGCTCCTACACTAAAGGTGCCAGCCCTGAAAGCTCTTGCTGGTCCTCATCTCCCACTAGTAACCTCTCAAACGAACCACAAACACATGGGCTCTGAACTTGTTTAGCCTACTAAAACTTCCAACGTACACAGCCTCTCGTGCTCAATCTGGCCAGAGCTCAACACCGAAATTGCGAACGTCCAGCGATTGCCCCTACACTAAAGGTGCCAGCCCTGAAAGCTCTTGCTGGTCCTCATCTCCCACTGGTAACCTCTCAAACGAACCACAAACACTTGGCCTCTGAACTTGTTTAGGCTTCTAAAACTTCCAATGTACACAGCCTCTCCTGCTCAATCTGGCCAAAATTCACCAACGAAATTGCGAACGTCGAGGGATAGCTCCTACACTAAAGGTGCCAGCCCTGAAAGCTCTTGCTGGTCCTCATCTCCCACTGGTAACCTCTCAAACGAACCACAAACACTTGGCCTCTGAACTTGTTTAGCCTACTAAAACTTCCAACGTACACAGCCTCTCCTGCTCAATCTGGCCAGAGCTCAACACCGAAATTGCGAACGTCCAGGGATTGCTCTTACACTAAAGGTGCCAGCCCTGAAAGCTCTTGCTGGTCCTCATCTCCCACTGGTAACCTCTCAAACGAACCACAAACACTTGGGCTCTGAACTTGTTTAGCCTACTAAAACTTCCAACGTACACAGCCTCTCCTGCTCAATCTGGCCAGAGCTCAACACCGAAATTGCGAACGTGCAGCGATTGCTCCTACACTAAAGGTGCCAGCCCTGAAAGCTCTTGCTGGTCCTCATCTCCCACTGGGAACCTCTCAAACGAACCACAAACACTTGGGCTCTGAACTTGTTTAGCCTACTAAAACTTCCAACGTACACAGCCTCTCCTGCTCAATCTGGCCAGAGCTCAACACCGACATTGCGAACGTCCAGGGATTGCTCCTACACTAAAGGTGCCAGCCCTGAAAGCTCTTGCTGGTCCTCATCTCCCACTGGTAACCTCTCAAACGAACCACAAACACTTGGGCTCTGAACTTGTTTAGCCTACTAAAACTTCCAACGTACACAGCCTCTCCTGCTCAATCTGGCCAAAATTCAACACCGAAATTGCGTACGTCCAGGGATTGTTCCTACACTAAAGGTGCCAGCCCTGAAAGCTCTTGCTGGTCCTCATCTCCCACTGGTAACCTCTCAAACGAACCACAAACACTTGGCCTCTGAACTTCTTTAGCCTACTAAAACTTCCAACGTACACTGCCTCTCCTGCTCAATCTGGCCAGAGCTCAACACCGAAATTGAGAACGTCCAGGGATTGCTCCTACACTAATGGTGCCAGCCCTGAAAGATCTTGCTGCTCCTCATCTCCCACTGGTAACCTCTCAAACGAACCACAAACACTTGGGCTCTGAACTTGTTTAGCCAATAAAACTTCCAACGTACACAGCCTCTCCTGCTCAATCTGCCCAAAATTCAACACCGAAAGTGCGAACATCCAGCTATTGCTCCTACACTAAAGGTGCCAGCCCTGAAAGCTCTTGCTGGTCCTCATCTCCCACTGGTAACCTCTCAAACGAACCACAAACACTTGGGCTCTGAACTTGTTTAGCCAATAAAATTTCCAACGTACACAGCCTCTCCTGCTCAATCTGGCCAAAATTCAACACCGAAAATGCGAACGTCCAGCGATTGCTCCTACACTAAAGGTGCCAGCCCTGAAAGCTCTTGCTGGTCCTCATCTCCCACTGGTAACCTCTCAAACGAACCACAAACACTTGGCCTCTGAACTTGTTTAGCCTACTAAAACTTCCAACGTACACAGCCTCTCCTGCTCAATCTGGCCAGAGCTCAACACCGAAATTGCGAACGTCCAGCGATTGCTCCTACACTAAAGGTGCCAGCCCTGAAAGCTCTTGCTGGTCCTCATCTCCCACTGGTAACCTCTCAAACGAACCACAAACACTTGGCCTCTGAAATTGTTTAGCCTACTAAAACTTCCAACGTACACAGCCTCTCCTGCTCAATCTGGCCAAAATTCAACACCGAAATTGCGAACGTCCAGCGATTGCTCCTACACTAAAGGTGCCAGCCCTGAAAGCTCTTGCTGGTCCTCATCTCCCACTGGTAACCTCTCAAACGAACCACAAACACTTGGCCTCTGAACTTGTTTAGCCTACTAAAACTTCCAACGTACACAGCCTCTCCTGCTCAATCTGCCCAAAATTCAGCACCGAAATTGCGAACGTCCAGGGATTGCTCCTACACTAAAGGTGCCAGCCCTGAAAGCTCTTGCTGGTCCTCATCTCCCACTGGTAACCTCTCAAACGAACCACAAACACTTGGGCTCTGAACTTGTTTAGCCTACTAAAACTTCCAACGTACACAGCCTCTCCTGCTCAATCTGGCCAGAGCTCAACACCGAAAATGCGAACGTCCAGCGATTGCTCCTACACTAAAGGTGCCAGCCCTGAAAGCTCTTGCTGGTCCTCATCTCCCACTGGTAACCTCTCAAACGAACCACAAACACTTGGCCTCTGAACTTGTTTAGCCTACTAAAACTTCCAACGTACACAGCCTCTCCTGCTCAATCTGGCCAGAGCTCAACACCGAAAATGCGAACGTCCAGCGATTGCTCCTACACTAAAGGTGCCAGCCCTGAAAGCTCTTGCTGGTCCTCATCTCCCACTGGTAACCTCTCAAACGAACCACAAACACTTGGCCTCTGAACTTGTTTAGCCTACTAAAACTTCCAACGTACACAGCCTCTCCTGCTCAAACTGGCCAGAGCTCAACACCGAAATTGCGAACGTCCAGCGATTGCTCCTACACTAAAGGTGCCAGCCCTGAAAGCTCTTGCTGGTCCTCATCTCCCACTGGTAACCTCTCAAACGAACCACAAACACTTGGCCTCTGAACTTGTTTAGCCTACTAAAACTTCCAACGTACACAGCCTCTCCTGCTCAATCTGGCCAGAGCTCAACACCGAAATTGTGAACGTCCAGCGATTGCTCCTACACTAAAGGTGCCAGCCCTGAAAGCTCTTGCTGGTCCTCATCTCCCACTGGGAACCTCTCAAACGAACCACAAACACTTGGGCTCTGAACTTGTTTAGCCTACTAAAACTTCTAACGTACACTGCTTCTCCTGCTCAATCTGGCCAGAGCTCAACACCGACATTGCGAACGTCCAGCGATTGCTCCTACAGTAAAGGTGCCAGCCCTGAAAGCTCTTGCTGGTCCTCATCTCCCACTGGTAACCTCTCAAACGAACGACAAACACTTGGCCTCTGAACTTGTTTAGCCTACTAAAACTTCCAACATACACAGCCTCTCCTGCTCAATCTGGCCAGAGCTCAACACCGAAATTGCGAACGTCCAGCGATTGCTCCTACACTAAAGGTGCCAGCCCTGAAAGCTCTTGCTGGTCCTCATCTCCCACTGGTAACCTCTCAAACGAACCACAAACACTTGGCCTCTGAACTTGTTTAGCCTACTAAAACTTCCAACGTACACAGCCTCTCCTGCTCAATCTGGCCAGAGCTCAACACCGAAATTGCGAACGTCCAGGGATTGCTCCTACACTAAAGGTGCCAGCCCTGAAAGCTCTTGCTGGTCCTCATCTCCCACTGGTAACCTCTCAAATGAACCACAAACACTTGGCCTCTGAACTTGTTTAGCCTACTAAAACTTCCAACGTACACAGCCTCTCCTGCTCAATCTGGCCAAAATTCAACACCGAAATTGTGAACGTCCAGGGATTGCTCCTACACTAAAGGTGCCAGCCCTGAAAGCTCTTGCTGGTCCTCATCTCCCACTGGTAACCTCTCAAACGAACCACAAACACTTGGGCTCTGAACTTGTTTAGCCTACTAAAACTTCCAACGTACACAGCCTCTCCTGCTCAATCTGGCCAGAGCTCAACACCGAAATTGCGAACGTCCAGCGATTGCTCCTACACTAAATGTGCCAGCCCTGAAAGCCTATGCTGGTCCTCATCTCCCACTGGTAACCTCTCAAACGAACCACAAACACTTGGCCTCTGAACTTGTTTAGCCTACTAAAACTTCCAACGTACACAGCCTCTCCTGCTCAATCTGGCCAGAGCTCAACACCGACATTGCGAACGTCCAGCGATTGCTCCTACACTAAAGGTGCCAGCCCTGAAAGCTCTTGCTGGTCCTCATCTCCCACTGGTAACCTCTCAAACGAACGACAAACACTTGGCCTCTGAACTTGTTTAGCCTACTAAAACTTCCAACGTACACAGCCTCTCCTGCTCAAACTGGCCAGAGCTCAACACCGACATTGCGAACGTCCAGCGATTGCTCCTACACTAAAGGTGCCAGCCCTGAAAGCTCTTGCTGGTCCTCATCTCCCACTGGTAACCTCTCAAACGAACCACAAACACTTGGGCTCTGAACTTGTTTAGCCTACTAAAACTTCCAACGTACACAGCCTCTCCTGCTCAATCTGGCCAAAGTTCAACACCGAAATTGCGAACGTCCAGGGATTGCTCCTACACTAAAGGTGCCAGCCCTGAAAGCTCTTGCTGGTCCTCATCTCCCACTGGGAACCTCTCAAACGAACCACAAACACTTGGGCTCTGAACTTCTTTAGCCTACTAAAACTTCCAACGTACACAGCCTCTCCTGCTCAATCTGGCCAGAGCTCAACACCGAAATTGCGAACGTCCAGCGATTGCTCCTACACTAAAGGTGCCAGCCCTGAAAGCTCTTGCTGGTCCTCATCTCCCACTGGTAACCTCTCAAACGAACCACAAACACTTGGCCTCTGAAATTGTTTAGCCTACTAAAACTTCCAACGTACACAGCCTCTCCTGCTCAATCTGGCCAAAATTCAACACCGAAATTGCGAACGTCCAGCGATTGCTCCTACACTAAAGGTGCCAGCCCTGAAAGCTCTTGCTGGTCCTCATCTCCCACTGGTAACCTCTCAAACGAACCACAAACACTTGGCCTCTGAACTTGTTTAGCCTACTAAAACTTCCAACGTACACAGCCTCTCCTGCTCAATCTGCCCAAAATTCAGCACCGAAATTGCGAACGTCCAGGGATTGCTCCTACACTAAAGGTGCCAGCCCTGAAAGCTCTTGCTGGTCCTCATCTCCCACTGGTAACCTCTCAAACGAACCACAAACACTTGGGCTCTGAACTTGTTTAGCCTACTAAAACTTCCAACGTACACAGCCTCTCCTGCTCAATCTGGCCAGAGCTCAACACCGAAAATGCGAACGTCCAGCGATTGCTCCTACACTAAAGGTGCCAGCCCTGAAAGCTCTTGCTGGTCCTCATCTCCCACTGGTAACCTCTCAAACGAACCACAAACACTTGGACTCTGAACTTGTTTAGCCTACTAAAACTTCCAACGTACACAGCCTCTCCTGCTCAAACTGGCCAGAGCTCAACACCGAAATTGCGAACGTCCAGCGATTGCTCCTACACTAAAGGTGCCAGCCCTGAAAGCTCTTGCTGGTCCTCATCTCCCACTGGTAACCTCTCAAACGAACCACAAACACTTGGCCTCTGAACTTGTTTAGCCTACTAAAACTTCCAACGTACACAGCCTCTCCTGCTCAATCTGGCCAGAGCTCAACACCGAAATTGTGAACGTCCAGCGATTGCTCCTACACTAAAGGTGCCAGCCCTGAAAGCTCTTGCTGGTCCTCATCTCCCACTGGGAACCTCTCAAACGAACCACAAACACTTGGGCTCTGAACTTGTTTAGCCTACTAAAACTTCTAACGTACACTGCTTCTCCTGCTCAATCTGGCCAGAGCTCAACACCGACATTGCGAACGTCCAGCGATTGCTCCTACACTAAAGGTGCCAGCCCTGAAAGCTCTTGCTGGTCCTCATCTCCCACTGGTAACCTCTCAAACGAACGACAAACACTTGGCCTCTGAACTTGTTTAGCCTACTAAAACTTCCAACATACACAGCCTCTCCTGCTCAATCTGGCCAGAGCTCAACACCGAAATTGCGAACGTCCAGAGATTGCTCCTACACTAAAGGTGCCAGCCCTGAAAGCTCTTGCTGGTCCTCATCTCCCACTGGTAACCTCTCAAACGAACCACAAACACTTGGCCTCTGAACTTGTTTAGCCTACTAAAACTTCCAACGTACACAGCCTCTCCTGCTCAATCTGGCCAGAGCTCAACACCGAAATTGCGAACGTCCAGGGATTGCTCCTACACTAAAGGTGCCAGCCCTGAAAGCTCTTGCTGGTCCTCATCTCCCACTGGTAACCTCTCAAATGAACCACAAACACTTGGCCTCTGAACTTGTTTAGCCTACTAAAACTTCCAACGTACACAGCCTCTCCTGCTCAATCTGGCCAAAATTCAACACCGAAATTGTGAACGTCCAGCGATTGCTCCTACACTAAAGGTGCCAGCCCTGAAAGCTCTTGCTGGTCCTCATCTCCCACTGGGAACCTCTCAAACGAACCACAAACACTTGGGCTCTGAACTTGTTTAGCCTACTAAAACTTCCAACGTACACAGCCTCTCCTGCTCAATCTGGCCAGAGCTCAACACCGAAATTGCGAACGTCCAGCGATTGCTCCTACACTAAATGTGCCAGCCCTGAAAGCCTATGCTGGTCCTCATCTCCCACTGGTAACCTCTCAAACGAACCACAAACACTTGGCCTCTGAACTTGTTTAGCCTACTAAAACTTCCAACGTACACAGCCTCTCCTGCTCAATCTGGCCAGAGCTCAACACCGAAAATGCGAACGTCCAGCGATTGCTCCTACACTAAAGGTGCCAGCCCTGAAAGCTCTTGCTGGTCCTCATCTCCCACTGGTAACCTCTCAAACGAACGACAAACACTTGGCCTCTGAACTTGTTTAGCCTACTAAAACTTCCAACGTACACAGCCTCTCCTGCTCAAACTGGCCAGAGCTCAACACCGACATTGCGAACGTCCAGCGATTGCTCCTACACTAAAGGTGCCAGCCCTGAAAGCTCTTGCTGGTCCTCATCTCCCACTGGTAACCTCTCAAACGAACCACAAACACTTGGCCTCTGAACTTGTTTAGCCTACTAAAACTTCCAACGTACACAGCCTCTCCTGCTCAATCTGGCCAGAGCTCAACACCGAAATTGTGAACGTCCAGCGATTGCTCCTACACTAAAGGTGCCAGCCCTGAAAGCTCTTGCTGGTCCTCATCTCCCACTGGTAACCTCTCAAACGAACCACAAACACTTGGGCTCTGAACTTGTTTAGCCTACTAAAACTTCCAACGTACACAGCCTCTCCTGCTCAATCTGGCCAGAGCTCAACACCGAAAATGCGAACGTCCAGCGATTGCTCCTACACTAAAGGTGCCAGCCCTGAAAGCTCTTGCTGGTCCTCATCTCCCACTGGTAACCTCTCAAACGAACCACAAACACTTGGCCTCTGAACTTGTTTAGCCTACTAAAACTTCCAACGTACACAGCCTCTCCTGCTCAAACTGGCCAGAGCTCAACACCGAAATTGCGAACGTCCAGCGATTGCTCCTACACTAAAGGTGCCAGCCCTGAAAGCTCTTGCTGGTCCTCATCTCCCACTGGTAACCTCTCAAACGAACCACAAACACTTGGCCTCTGAACTTGTTTAGCCTACTAAAACTTCCAACGTACACAGCCTCTCCTGCTCAATCTGGCCAGAGCTCAACACCGAAATTGTGAACGTCCAGCGATTGCTCCTACACTAAAGGTGCCAGCCCTGAAAGCTCTTGCTGGTCCTCATCTCCCACTGGGAACCTCTCAAACGAACCACAAACACTTGGGCTCTGAACTTGTTTAGCCTACTAAAACTTCTAACGTACACTGCTTCTCCTGCTCAATCTGGCCAGAGCTCAACACCGACATTGCGAACGTCCAGCGATTGCTCCTACACTAAAGGTGCCAGCCCTGAAAGCTCTTGCTGGTCCTCATCTCCCACTGGTAACCTCTCAAACGAACGACAAACACTTGGCCTCTGAACTTGTTTAGCCTACTAAAACTTCCAACATACACAGCCTCTCCTGCTCAATCTGGCCAGAGCTCAACACCGAAATTGCGAACGTCCAGCGATTGCTCCTACACTAAAGGTGCCAGCCCTGAAAGCTCTTGCTGGTCCTCATCTCCCACTGGTAACCTCTCAAACGAACCACAAACACTTGGCCTCTGAACTTGTTTAGCCTACTAAAACTTCCAACGTACACAGCCTCTCCTGCTCAATCTGGCCAGAGCTCAACACCGAAATTGCGAACGTCCAGGGATTGCTCCTACACTAAAGGTGCCAGCCCTGAAAGCTCTTGCTGGTCCTCATCTCCCACTGGTAACCTCTCAAATGAACCACAAACACTTGGGCTCTGAACTTGTTTAGCCTACTAAAACTTCCAACGTACACAGCCTCTCCTGCTCAATCTGGCCAAAATTCAACACCGAAATTGTGAACGTCCAGGGATTGCTCCTACACTAAAGGTGCCAGCCCTGAAAGCTCTTGCTGGTCCTCATCTCCCACTGGTAACCTCTCAAACGAACCACAAACACTTGGGCTCTGAACTTGTTTAGCCTACTAAAACTTCCAACGTACACAGCCTCTCCTGCTCAATCTGGCCAGAGCTCAACACCGAAATTGCGAACGTCCAGCGATTGCTCCTACACTAAATGTGCCAGCCCTGAAAGCCTATGCTGGTCCTCATCTCCCACTGGTAACCTCTCAAACGAACCACAAACACTTGGCCTCTGAACTTGTTTAGCCTACTAAAACTTCCAACGTACACAGCCTCTCCTGCTCAATCTGGCCAGAGCTCAACACCGAAAATGCGAACGTCCAGCGATTGCTCCTACACTAAAGGTGCCAGCCCTGAAAGCTCTTGCTGGTCCTCATCTCCCACTGGTAACCTCTCAAACGAACGACAAACACTTGGCCTCTGAACTTGTTTAGCCTACTAAAACTTCCAACGTACACAGCCTCTCCTGCTCAAACTGGCCAGAGCTCAACACCGACATTGCGAACGTCCAGCGATTGCTCCTACACTAAAGGTGCCAGCCCTGAAAGCTCTTGCTGGTCCTCATCTCCCACTGGTAACCTCTCAAACGAACCACAAACACTTGGGCTCTGAACTTGTTTAGCCTACTAAAACTTCCAACGTACACAGCCTCTCCTGCTCAATCTGGCCAAAGTTCAACACCGAAATTGCGAACGTCCAGGGATTGCTCCTACACTAAAGGTGCCAGCCCTGAAAGCTCTTGCTGGTCCTCATCTCCCACTGGTAACCTCTCAAACGAACCACAAACACTTGGGCTCTGAACTTCTTTAGCCTACTAAAACTTCCAACGTACACAGCCTCTCCTGCTCAATCTGGCCAGAGCTCAACACCGAAATTGCGAACGTCCAGCGATTGCTCCTACACTAAATGTGCCAGCCCTGAAAGCCTATGCTGGTCCTCATCTCCCACTGGTAACCTCTCAAATGAACCACAAACACTTGGGCTCTGAACTTGTTTAGCCTACTAAAACTTCCAACGTACACTGCCTCTCCTGCTCAATCTGGCCAGAACTCAACACCGAAATTTTGAACGTCCAGGGATTGCTCCTTCACTAAAGGTGCCAGCCCTGAAAGCTCTTGCTGGTCCTCATCTCCCACTGGTAACCTCTCAAACGAACCACAAACACTTGGGCTTTGAACTTGTTCAGCCAATACAACTTCCAACGTACACAGCCTCTCCTGCTCAATCTGGCCAGAGCTCAACACCGAAATTGTGAACGTCCAGCGATTGCTCCTACACTAAAGGTGCCAGCCCTGAAAGCTCTTGCTGGTCCTCATCTCCCACTGGTAACCTCTCAAACGAACCACAAACACTTGGCCTCTGAACTTGTTTAGCCTACTAAAACTTCCAATGTACACAGCCTCTCCTGCTCAATCTGGCCAGAGCTCAACACCGAAATTGCGAACGTCCAGCGATTGCTCCTACACTAAAGGTGCCAGCCCTAAAAGCTCTTGCTGGTCCTCATCTCCCACTGGTAACCTCTCAAACGAACCACAAACACTTGGCCTCTGAACTTGTTTAGCCTACTAAAACTTCCAACGTACACAGCCTCTCCTGCTCAATCTGGCCAGAGCTCAACACTGAAATTGTGAACGTCCAGCGATTGCTCCTACACTAAAGGTGCCAGCCCTGAAAGCTCTTGCTGGTCCTCATCTCCCACTGGTAACCTCTCAAACGAACCACAAACACTTGGCCTCTGAACTTGTTTAGCCTACTAAAACTTCCAACGTACACAGCCTCTCCTGCTCAATCTGGTCAGAGCTCAACACCGAAATTGCGAACGTCCAGCGATTGCTCCTACACTAAAGGTGCCAGCCCTGAAAGCTCTTGCTGGTCCTCATCTCCCACTGGTAACCTCTCAAACGAACCACAAACACTTGGCCTCTGAACTTGTTTAGCCTACTAAAACTTCCAACGTACACAGCCTCTCCTGCTCAATCTGGCCAGAGCTCAACACCGAAATTGCGAACGTCCAGCGATTGCTCCTACACTAAAGGTGCCAGCCCTGAAAGCTCTTGCTGGTCCTCATCTCCCACTGGTAACCTCTCAAACGAACCACAAACACTTGGCCTCTGAACTTGTTTAGCCTACTAAAACTTCCAATGTACACAGCCTCTCCTGCTCAATCTGGCCAAAATTCAACACCGAAATTGCGAACGTCCAGGGATTGCTCCTACACTAAAGGTGCCAGCCCTGAAAGCTCTTGCTGGTCCTCATCTCCCACTGGTAACCTCTCAAACGAACCACAAACACTTGGGCTCTGAGCTTGTTTAGCCTACTAAAACTTCCAACGTACACAGCCTCTCCTGCTCAATCTGGCCAGAGCTCAACACCGAAATTGTGAACGTGCAGCGATTGCTCCTACACTAAAGGTGCCAGCCCTGAAAGCTCTTGCTGGTCCTCATCTCCCACTGGTAACCTCTCAAACGAACCACAAACACTTGGCCTCTGAACTTGTTTAGCCTACTAAAACTTCCAACGTACACAGCCTCTCCTGCTCAATCTGGCCAGAGCTCAACACCGAAAATGCGAACGTCCAGCGATTGCCCCTACACTAAAGGTGCCAGCCCTGAAAGCTCTTGCTGGTCCTCATCTCCCACTGGTAACCTCTCAAACGAACCACAAACACTTGGCCTCTGAACTTGTTTAGCCTACTAAAACTTCCAACGTACACAGCCTCTCCTGTTCAATCTGGCCAGAGCTCAACACCGAAATTGCGAACGTCCAGGGATTGCTCCTACACTAAAGGTGCCAGCCCTGAAAGCTCTTGCTGGTCCTCATCTCCCACTGGTAACCTCTCAAACGAACCACAAACACTTGGCCTCTGAACTTGTTTAGCCTACTAAAACTTCCAACGTACACAGCCTCTCCTGCTCAATCTGGCCAGAGCTCAACACCGAAATTTTGAACGTCCAGCGATTGCTCCTACACTAAAGGTGCCAGCCCTGAAAGCTCTTGCTGGTCCCCATCTCCCACTGGTAACCTCTCAAACGAACCACAAACACTAGGCCTCTGAACTTGTTTAGCCTACTAAAACTTCTAACGTACACTGCCTCTCCTGCTCAATCTGGCCAGAGCTCAACACCGACATTGCGAACGTCCAGCGATTGCTCCTACACTAAAGGTGCCAGCCCTGAAAGCTCTTGCTGCTCCTCATCTCCCACTGGTAACCTCTCAAACGAACCACAAACACTTGGCCTCTGAACTTGTTTAGCCTACTAAAACTTCCAACGTACACAGCCTCTCCTGCTCAATCTGGCTTGAGCTCAACACCGACATTGCGAACGTCCAGCGATTGCTCCTACACTAAAGGTGCCAGCCCTGAAAGCTCTTGCTGGTCCTCATCTCCCACTGGTAACCTCTCAAACGAACCACAAACACTTGGGCTCTGAGCTTGTTTAGCCTACTAAAACTTCCAACGTACACAGCCTCTCCTGCTCAATCTGGCCAGAGCTCAACACCGAAATTGCGAACGTCCAGCGATTGCTCCTACACTAAAGGTGCCAGCCCTGAAAGCTGTTGCTGGTCCTCATCTCACACTGGTAACCTCTCAAACGAACCACAAACACTTGGGCTTTGAACTTGTTTAGCCAAAAAACTTCCAACGTACACAGCCTCTCGTGCTCAATCTGGCCAGAGCTCAACACCGAAATTGCGAACGTCCAGGGATTGCTCCTACACTAAAGGTGCCAGCCCTGAAAGCTCTTGCTGGTCCTCATCTCCCACTGGTAACCTCTCAAACGAACCACAAACACTTGGGCTCTGAACTTGTTTAGCCTACTAAAACTTCCAACGTACACAGCCTCTCCTGCTCAATCTGGCCAGAGCTCAACACTGAAATTGTGAACGTGCAGCGATTGCTCCTACACTAAAGGTGCCAGCCCTGAAAGCTCTTGCTGGTCCTCATCTCCCACTGGTAACCTCTCAAACGAACCACAAACACTTGGCCTCTGAACTTGTTTAGCCTACTAAAACTTCCAACGTACACAGTCTCTCCTGCTCAATCTGGCCAGAGCTCAACACCGAAATTGCGAACGTCCAGCGATTGCTCCTACACTAAAGGTGCCAGCCCTGAAAGCTCTTGCTGGTCCTCATCTCCCACTGGTAACCTCTCAAACGAACCACAAACACTTGGCCTCTGAACTTGTTTAGCCTACTAAAACTTCCAACGTCCACAGCCTCTCCTGTTCAATCTGGCCAGAGCTCAACACCGAAATTGCGAACGTCCAGGGATTGCTCCTACACTAAAGGTGCCAGCCCTGAAAGCTCTTGCTGGTCCTCATCTCCCACTGGTAACCTCTCAAACGAACCACAAACACTTGGCCTCTGAACTTGTTTAGCCTACTAAAACTTCCAACGTACACAGCCTCTCCTGCTCAATCTGGCCAGACCTCAACACCGAAATTGTGAACGTCCAGCGATTGCTCCTACACTAAAGGTGCCAGCCCTGAAAGCTCTTGCTGGTCCCCATCTCCCACTGGTAACCTCTCAAACGAACCACAAACACTAGGCCTCTGAACTTGTTTAGCCTACTAAAACTTCTAACGTACACTGCCTCTCCTGCTCAATCTGGCCAGAGCTCAACACCGAAATTGTGAACGTGCAGCGATTGCTCCTACACTAAAGGTGCCAGCCCTGAAAGCTCTTGCTGGTCCTCATCTCCCACTGGTAACCTCTCAAACGAACCACAAACACTTGGCCTCTGAACTTGTTTAGCCTACTAAAACTTCCAACGTACACAGCCTCTCCTGCTCAATCTGGCCAGAGCTCAACACCGACATTGCGAACGTCCAGCGATTGCTCCTACACTAAAGGTGCCAGCCCTGAAAGCTCTTGCTGGTCCTCATCTCCCACTGGTAACCTCTCAAACGAACCACAAACACTTGGCCTCTGAACTTGTTTAGGCTACTAAAACTTCCAACGTACACAGCCTCTCCTGCTCAATCTGGCCAGAGCTCAACACCGAAAATGCGAACGTCCAGCGATTGCTCCTACACTAAAGGTGCCAGCCCTGAAAGCTCTTGCTGGTCCTCATCTCCCACTGGTAACCTCTCAAACGAACGACAAACACTTGGGCTCTGAACTTGTTTAGCCTACTAAAACTTCCAACGTACACAGCCTCTCCTGTTCAATCTGGCCAGAGCTCAACACCGAAATTGCGAACGTCCAGGGATTGCTCCTACACTAAAGGTGCCAGCCCTGAAAGCTCTTGCTGGTCCTCATCTCCCACTGGTAACCTCTCAAACGAACCACAAACACTTGGCCTCTGAACTTGTTTAGCCTACTAAAACTTCCAACGTACACAGCCTCTCCTGCTCAATCTGGCCAGAGCTCAACACCGAAATTGTGAACGTCCAGCGATTGCTCCTACACTAAAGGTGCCAGCCCTGAAAGCTCTTGCTGGTTCCCATCTCCCACTGGTAACCTCTCAAACGAACCACAAACACTTGGCCTCTGAACTTGTTTAGCCTACTAAAACTTCTAACGTACACAGCCTCTCCTGCTCAATCTGCCCAAAATTCAACACCGAAATTGCGAACGTCCAGGGATTGCTCCTACAGTAAAGGTGCCAGCCCTGAAAGCTCTTGCTGGTCCTCATCTCCCACTGGGAACCTCTCAAACGAACCACAAACACTTGGCCTTTGAACTTGTTTAGCCTACTAAAACTTCCAACGTACACAGCCTCTCCTGCTCAATCTGGCCAGAGCTCAACACCGAAATTGTGAACGTCCAGGGATTGCTCCTTCACTAAAGGTGCCAGCCCTGAAAGCTCTTGCTGGTCCTCATCTCCCACTGGTAACCTCTCAAACGAACCACAAACACTTGGCCTCTGAACTTGTTTAGCCTACTAAAACTTCCAACGTACACAGCCTCTCCTGCTCAATCTGGCCAGAGCTCAACACCGAAATTGCGAACGTCCAGCGATTGCCCCTACACTAAAGGTGCCAGCCCTGAAAGCTCTTGCTGGTCCTCATCTCCCACTGGTAACCTCTCAAACGAACGACAAACACTTGGCCTTTGAACTTGTTTAGCCTACTAAAACTTCCAACGTACACAGCCTCTCCTGCTCAATCTGGCCAGAACTCAACACCGAAATTGCGAACGTCCAGGGATTGCTCCTACACTAAAGGTGCCAGCCCTGAAAGCTCTTGCTGGTCCTCATCTCCCACTGGTAACCTCTCAAACGAACCACAAACACTTGGCCTCTGAACTTGTTTAGCCTACTAAAACTTCCAACGTACACAGCCTCTCCTGCTCAATCTGGCCAGACCTCAACACCGAAATTGTGAACGTCCAGCGATTGCTCCTACACTAAAGGTGCCAGCCCTGAAAGCTCTTGCTGGTCCTCATCTCCCACTGGTAACCTCTCAAACGAACCACAAACACTAGGCCTCTGAACTTGTTTAGCCTACTAAAACTTCTAACGTACACTGCCTCTCCTGCTCAATCTGGCCAGAGCTCAACACCGAAATTGCGAACGTCCAGCGATTGCTCCTACACTAAAGGTGCCAGCCCTGAAAGCTCTTGCTGGTCCTCATCTCCCACTGGTAACCTCTCAAACAAACCACAAACACTTGGCCTCTGAACTTGTTTAGCCTACTAAAACTTCCAACGTACACAGCCTCTCCTGCTCAATCTGGCCAGAGCTCAACACCGACATTGCGAACGTCCAGCGATTGCTCCTACACTAAAGGTGCCAGCCCTGAAAGCTCTTGCTGGTCCTCGTCTCCCACTGGTAACCTCTCAAACGAACCACAAACACTTGGCCTCTGAACTTGTTTAGGCTACTAAAACTTCCAACGTACACAGCCTCTCCTGCTCAATCTGGCCAGAGCTCAACACCGAAAATGCGAACGTCCAGCGATTGCTCCTACACTAAAGGTGCCAGCCCTGAAAGCTCTTGCTGGTCCTCATCTCCCACTGGTAACCTCTCAAACGAACGACAAACACTTGGGCTCTGAACTTGTTTAGCCTACTAAAACTTCCAACGTACACAGCCTCTCCTGTTCAATCTGGCCAGAGCTCAACACCGAAATTGCGAACGTCCAGGGATTGCTCCTACACTAAAGGTGCCAGCCCTGAAAGCTCTTGCTGGTCCTCATCTCCCACTGGTAACCTCTCAAACGAACCACAAACACTTGGCCTCTGAACTTGTTTAGCCTACTAAAACTTCCAACGTACACAGCCTCTCCTGCTCAATCTGGCCAGAGCTCAACACCGAAATTGTGAACGTCCAGCGATTGCTCCTACACTAAAGGTGCCAGCCCTGAAAGCTCTTGCTGGTCCCCCATCTCCCACTGGTAACCTCTCAAACGAACCACAAACACTTGGCCTCTGAACTTGTTTAGCCTACTAAAACTTCTAACGTACACAGCCTCTCCTGCTCAATCTGCCCAAAATTCAACACCGAAATTGCGAACGTCCAGGGATTGCTCCTACAGTAAAGGTGCCAGCCCTGAAAGCTCTTGCTGGTCCTCATCTCCCACTGGTAACCTCTCAAACGAACCACAAACACTTGGCCTTTGAACTTGTTTAGCCTACTAAAACTTCCAACGTACACAGCCTCTCCTGCTCAATCTGGCCAGAACTCAACACCGAAATTGTGAACGTCCAGGGATTGCTCCTTCACTAGAGGTGCCAGCCCTGAAAGCTCTTGCTGGTCCTCATCTCCCACTGGTAACCTCTCAAACGAACCACAAACACTTGGGCTCTGAGCTTGTTTAGCCTACTAAAACTTCCAACGTACACAGCCTCTCCTGCTCAATCTGGCCAGAGCTCAACACTGAAATTGTGAACGTCCAGCGATTGCTCCTACACTAAAGGTGCCAGCCCTGAAAGCTCTTGCTGGTCCTCATCTCCCACTGGTAACCTCTCAAACGAACCACAAACACTTGGCCTCTGAACTTGTTTAGGCTACTAAAACTTCCAACGTACACAGCCTCTCCTGCTCAATCTGGCCAGAGGTCAACACCGAAAACGCGAACGTCCAGCGATTGCCCCTACACTAAAGGTGCCAGCCCTGAAAGCTCTTGCTGGTCCTCATCTCCCACTGGTAACCTCTCAAACGAACCACAAACACTTGGCCTCTGAACTTGTTTAGCCTACTAAAACTTACAATGTACACAGCCTCTCCTGTTCAATCTGGCCAGAGCTCAACACCGAAATTGCGAACGTCCAGGGATTGCTCCTACACTAAAGGTGCCAGCCCTGAAAGCTCTTGCTGGTCCTCATCTCCCACTGGTAACCTCTCAAACGAACCACAAACACTTGGCCTCTGAACTTGTTTAGCCTACTAAAACTTCCAACGTACACAGCCTCTCCTGCTCAATCTGGCCAGAGCTCAACACCGAAATTGTGAACGTCCAGCGATTGCTCCTACACTAAAGGTGCCAGCCCTGAAAGCTCTTGCTGGTCCCCATCTCCCACTGGTAACCTCTCAAACGAACCACAAACACTAGGCCTCTGAACTTGTTTAGCCTACTAAAACTTCTAACGTACACTGCCTCTCCTGCTCAATCTGGCCAGAGCTCAACACCGACATTGCGAACGTCCAGCGATTGCTCCTACACTAAAGGTGCCAGCCCTGAAAGCTCTTGCTGATCCTCATCTCCCACTGGTAACCTCTCAAACGAACCACAAACACTTGGCCTCTGAACTTGTTTAGCCTACTAAAACTTCCAACGTACACAGCCTCTCCTGCTCAATCTGGCCAGAGCTCAACACCGACATTGCGAACGTCCAGCGATTGCTCCTACACTAAAGGTGCCAGCCCTGAAAGCTCTTGCTGGTCCTCATCTCCCACTGGTAACCTCTCAAACGAACCACAAACACTTGGCCTCTGAACTTGTTTAGCCTACTAAAACTTCCAACGTACACAGCCTCTCCTGCTCAATCTGGCCAGAGCTCAACACCGAAATTGCGAACGTCCAGCGATTGCTCCTACACTAAAGGTGCCAGCCCTGAAAGCTGTTGCTGGTCCTCATCTCACACTGGTAACCTCTCAAACGAACCACAAACACTTGGGCTTTGAACTTGTTTAGCCAAAAAACTTCCAACGTACACAGCCTCTCATGCTCAATCTGCCCAAAATTCAACACCGAAATTGCGAACGTCCAGCGATTGCTCCTACACTAAAGGTGCCAGCCCTGAAAGCTCTTGCTGGTCCTCATCTCCCACTGGTAACCTCTCAAACGAACCACAAACACTTGGCCTCTGAACTTGTTTAGCCTACTAAAACTTCCAACGTACACAGCCTCTCCTGCTCAATCTGGCCAGAGCTCAACACTGAAATTGTGAACGTGCAGCGATTGCTCCTACACTAAAGGTGCCAGCCCTGAAAGCTCTTGCTGGTCCTCATCTCCCACTGGTAACCTCTCAAACGAACCACAAACACTTGGCCTCTGAACTTGTTTAGCCTACTAAAACTTCCAACGTACACAGCCTCTCCTGCTCAATCTGGCCAGAGCTCAACACCGAAATTGCGAACGTCCAGCGATTGCTCCTACACTAAAGGTGCCAGCCCTGAAAGCTCTTGCTGGTCCTCATCTCCCACTGGTAACCTCTCAAACGAACGACAAACACTTGGGCTCTGAACTTGTTTAGCCTACTAAAACTTCCAACGTACACAGCCTCTCCTGTTCAATCTGGCCAGAGCTCAACACCGACATTGCGAACGTCCAGGGATTGCTCCTACACTAAAGGTGCCAGCCCTGAAAGCTCTTGCTGGTCCTCATCTCCCACTGGTAACCTCTCAAACGAACCACAAACACTTGGCCTCTGAACTTGTTTAGCCTACTAAAACTTCCAACGTACACAGCCTCTCCTGCTCAATCTGGCCAGAGCTCAACACCGAAATTGTGAACGTGCAGCGATTGCTCCTACACTAAAGGTGCCAGCCCTGAAAGCTCTTGCTGGTCCCCATCTCCCACTGGTAACCTCTCAAACGAACCACAAACACTAGGCCTCTGAACTTGTTTAGCCTACTAAAACTTCCAACGTACACAGCCTCTCCTGCTCAATCTGGCCAGAGCTCAACACCGAAATTGCGAACGTCCAGGGATTGCTCCTACACTAAAGGTGCCAGTCCTGAAAGCTCTTGCTGGTCCTCATCTCCCACTGGTAACCTCTCAAACGAACCACAAACACTTGGCCTCTGAACTTGTTTAGCCTACTAAAACTTCCAACGTACACAGCCTCTCCTGCTCAATCTGGCCAGAGCTCAACACTGAAATTGTGAACGTCCAGCGATTGCTCCTACACTAAAGGTGCCAGCCCTGAAAGCTCTTGCTGGTCCTCATCTCCCACTGGTAACCTCTAAAAGGAACCACAAACACTTGGGCTCTGAACTTGTTTAGCCTACTAAAACTTCCAACGTACACAGCCTCTCCTGCTCAATCTGGTCAGAGCTCAACACCGAAATTGCGAACGTCCAGCGATTGCTCCTACACTAAAGGTGCCAGCCCTGAAAGCTCTTGCTGGTCCTCATCTCCCACTGGTAACCTCTCAAACGAACCACAAACACTTGGCCTCTGAACTTGTTTAGCCTACTAAAACTTCCAACGTACACAGCCTCTCCTGCTCAATCTGGCCAGAGCTCAACACCGAAATTGCGAACGTCCAGGGATTGCTCCTACACTAAAGGTGCCAGCCCTGAAAGCTCTTGCTGGTCCTCATCTCCCACTGGTAACCTCTCAAACGAACCACAAACACTTGGCCTCTGAACTTGTTTAGCCTACTAAAACTTCCAATGTACACAGCCTCTCCTGCTCAATCTGGCCAAAATTCAACACCGAAATTGCGAACGTCCAGGGATTGCTCCTACACTAAAGGTGCCAGCCCTGAAAGCTCTTGCTGGTCCTCATCTCCCACTGGTAACCTCTCAAACGAACCACAAACACTTGGGCTCTGAGCTTGTTTAGCCTACTAAAACTTCCAACGTACACTGCCTCTCCTGCTCAATCTGGCCAGAGCTCAACACTGAAATTGTGAACGTGCAGCGATTGCTCCTACACTAAAGGTGCCAGCCCTGAAAGCTCTTGCTGGTCCTCATCTCCCACTGGTAACCTCTCAAACGAACCACAAACACTTGGCCTCTGAACTTGTTTAGCCTACTAAAACTTCCAACGTACACAGCCTCTCCTGCTCAATCTGGCCAGAGCTCAACACCGACATTGCGAACGTCCAGCGATTGCTCCTACACTAAAGGTGCCAGCCCTGAAAGCTCTTGCTGGTCCTCATCTCCCACTGGTAACCTCTCAAACGAACCACAAACACTTGGCCTCTGAGCTTGTTTAGCCTACTAAAACTTCCAACGTACACTGCCTCTCCTGCTCAATCTGGCCAGAGCTCAACACCGAAATTGCGAACGTCCAGCGATTGCTCCTACACTAAAGGTGCCAGCCCTGAAAGCTCTTGCTGGTCCTCATCTCACACTGGTAACCTCTCAAACGAACCACAAACACTTGGGCTTTGAACTTGTTTAGCCAATAAAACTTCCAACGTACACAGCCTCTCGTGCTCAATCTGGCCAAAATTCAACACCGAAATTGCGAACGTCCAGCGATTGCTCCTACACTAAAGGTGCCAGCCCTGAAAGCTCTTGCTGCTCCTCATCTCCCACTGGGAACCTCTCAAACGAACCACAAACACTTGGTCTCTGAACTTGTTTAGCCTACTAAAACTTCCAACGTACACAGCCTCTCCTGCTCAATCTGGCCAGAGCTCAACACCGAAAATGCGAACGTCCAGCGATTGCTCCTACACTAAATGTGCCAGCCCTGAAAGCTCTTGCTGGTCCTCATCTCCCACTGGTAACCTCTCAAACGAACGACAAACACTTGGGCTCTGAACTTGTTTAGCCTACTAAAACTTCCAACGTACACAGCCTCTCCTGTTCAATCTGGCCAGAGCTCAACACCGAAATTGCGAACGTCCAGGGATTGCTCCTACACTAAAGGTGCCAGCCCTGAAAGCTCTTGCTGGTCCTCATCTCCCACTGGTAACCTCTCAAACGAACCACAAACACTTGGCCTCTGAACTTGTTTAGCCTACTAAAACTTCCAACGTACACAGCCTCTCCTGCTCAATCTGGCCAGAGCTCAACACCGAAATTGCGAACGTCCAGGGATTGCTCCTACACTAAAGGTGCCAGCCCTGAAAGCTCTTGCTGGTCCTCATCTCCCACTGGTAACCTCTCAAATGAACCACAAACACTTGGCCTCTGAACTTGTTTAGCCTACTAAAACTTCCAACGTACACAGCCTCTCCTGCTCAATCTGGCCAAAATTCAACACCGAAATTGTGAACGTCCAGGGATTGCTCCTACACTAAAGGTGCCAGCCCTGAAAGCTCTTGCTGGTCCTCATCTCCCACTGGTAACCTCTCAAACGAACCACAAACACTTGGGCTCTGAACTTGTTTAGCCTACTAAAACTTCCAACGTACACAGCCTCTCCTGCTCAATCTGGCCAGAGCTCAACACCGAAATTGCGAACGTCCAGCGATTGCTCCTACACTAAATGTGCCAGCCCTGAAAGCCTATGCTGGTCCTCATCTCCCACTGGTAACCTCTCAAACGAACCACAAACACTTGGCCTCTGAACTTGTTTAGCCTACTAAAACTTCCAACGTACACAGCCTCTCCTGCTCAATCTGGCCAGAGCTCAACACCGAAAATGCGAACGTCCAGCGATTGCTCCTACACTAAAGGTGCCAGCCCTGAAAGCTCTTGCTGGTCCTCATCTCCCACTGGTAACCTCTCAAACGAACGACAAACACTTGGCCTCTGAACTTGTTTAGCCTACTAAAACTTCCAACGTACACAGCCTCTCCTGCTCAAACTGGCCAGAGCTCAACACCGACATTGCGAACGTCCAGCGATTGCTCCTACACTAAAGGTGCCAGCCCTGAAAGCTCTTGCTGGTCCTCATCTCCCACTGGTAACCTCTCAAACGAACCACAAACACTTGGGCTCTGAACTTGTTTAGCCTACTAAAACTTCCAACGTACACAGCCTCTCCTGCTCAATCTGGCCAAAGTTCAACACCGAAATTGCGAACGTCCAGGGATTGCTCCTACACTAAAGGTGCCAGCCCTGAAAGCTCTTGCTGGTCCTCATCTCCCACTGGTAACCTCTCAAACGAACCACAAACACTTGGGCTCTGAACTTCTTTAGCCTACTAAAACTTCCAACGTACAGAGCCTCTCCTGCTCAATCTGGCCAGAGCTCAACACCGAAATTGCGAACGTCCAGCGATTGCTCCTACACTAAATGTGCCAGCCCTGAAAGCCTATGCTGGTCCTCATCTCCCACTGGTAACCTCTCAAATGAACCACAAACACTTGGGCTCTGAACTTGTTTAGCCTACTAAAACTTCCAACGTACACTGCCTCTCCTGCTCAATCTGGCCAGAACTCAACACCGAAATTTTGAACGTCCAGGGATTGCTCCTTCACTAAAGGTGCCAGCCCTGAAAGCTCTTGCTGGTCCTCATCTCCCACTGGTAACCTCTCAAACGAACCACAAACACTTGGGCTTTGAACTTGTTCAGCCAATACAACTTCCAACGTACACAGCCTCTCCTGCTCAATCTGGCCAGAGCTCAACACCGAAATTGTGAACGTCCAGCGATTGCTCCTACACTAAAGGTGCCAGCCCTGAAAGCTCTTGCTGGTCCTCATCTCCCACTGGTAACCTCTCAAACGAACCACAAACACTTGGCCTCTGAACTTGTTTAGCCTACTAAAACTTCCAATGTACACAGCCTCTCCTGCTCAATCTGGCCAGAGCTCAACACCGAAATTGCGAACGTCCAGCGATTGCTCCTACACTAAAGGTGCCAGCCCTAAAAGCTCTTGCTGGTCCTCATCTCCCACTGGTAACCTCTCAAACGAACCACAAACACTTGGCCTCTGAACTTGTTTAGCCTACTAAAACTTCCAACGTACACAGCCTCTCCTGCTCAATCTGGCCAGAGCTCAACACTGAAATTGTGAACGTCCAGCGATTGCTCCTACACTAAAGGTGCCAGCCCTGAAAGCTCTTGCTGGTCCTCATCTCCCACTGGTAACCTCTCAAACGAACCACAAACACTTGGCCTCTGAACTTGTTTAGCCTACTAAAACTTCCAACGTACACAGCCTCTCCTGCTTACAATTATATCTGGTCAGAGCTCAACACCGAAATTGCGAACGTCCAGCGATTGCTCCTACACTAAAGGTGCCAGCCCTGAAAGCTCTTGCTGGTCCTCATCTCCCACTGGTAACCTCTCAAAGGAACCACAAACACTTGGGCTCTGAACTTGTTTAGCCTACTAAAACTTCCAACGTACACAGCCTCTCCTGCTCAATCTGGCCAGAGCTCAACACCGAAATTGCGAACGTCCAGCGATTGCTCCTACACTAAAGGTGCCAGCCCTGAAAGCTCTTGCTGGTCCCCATCTCCCACTGGTAACCTCTCAAACGAACCACAAACACTTGGCCTCTGAACTTGTTTAGCCTACTAAAACTTCCAATGTACACAGCCTCTCCTGCTCAATCTGGCCAAAATTCAACACCGAAATTGCGAACGTCCAGGGATTGCTCCTACACTAAAGGTGCCAGCCCTGAAAGCTCTTGCTGGTCCTCATCTCCCACTGGTAACCTCTCAAACGAACCACAAACACTTGGGCTCTGAGCTTGTTTAGCCTACTAAAACTTCCAACGTACACAGCCTCTCCTGCTCAATCTGGCCAGAGCTCAACACCGAAATTGTGAACGTGCAGCGATTGCTCCTACACTAAAGGTGCCAGCCCTGAAAGCTCTTGCTGGTCCTCATCTCCCACTGGTAACCTCTCAAACGAACCACAAACACTTGGCCTCTGAACTTGTTTAGCCTACTAAAACTTCCAACGTACACAGCCTCTCCTGCTCAATCTGGCCAGAGCTCAACACCGAAAATGCGAACGTCCAGCGATTGCCCCTACACTAAAGGTGCCAGCCCTGAAAGCTCTTGCTGGTCCTCATCTCCCACTGGTAACCTCTCAAACGAACCACAAACACTTGGCCTCTGAACTTGTTTAGCCTACTAAAACTTCCAACGTACACAGCCTCTCCTGTTCAATCTGGCCAGAGCTCAACACCGAAATTGCGAACGTCCAGCGATTGCTCCTACACTAAAGGTGCCAGCCCTGAAAGCTCTTGCTGGTCCTCATCTCCCACTGGTAACCTCTCAAACGAACCACAAACACTTGGCCTCTGAACTTGTTTAGCCTACTAAAACTTCCAACGTACACAGCCTCTCCTGCTCAATCTGGCCAGAGCTCAACACCGAAATTGTGAACGTCCAGCGATTGCTCCTACACTAAAGGTGCCAGCCCTGAAAGCTCTTGCTGGTCCCCATCTCCCACTGGTAACCTCTCAAACGAACCACAAACACTAGGCCTCTGAACTTGTTTAGCCTACTAAAACTTCTAACGTACACTGCCTCTCCTGCTCAATCTGGCCAGAGCTCAACACCGACATTGCGAACGTCCAGCGATTGCTCCTACACTAAAGGTGCCAGCCCTGAAAGCTCTTGCTGCTCCTCATCTCCCACTGGTAACCTCTCAAACGAACCACAAACACTTGGCCTCTGAACTTGTTTAGCCTACTAAAACTTCCAACGTACACAGCCTCTCCTGCTCAATCTGGCTTGAGCTCAACACCGACATTGCGAACGTCCAGCGATTGCTCCTACACTAAAGGTGCCAGCCCTGAAAGCTCTTGCTGGTCCTCATCTCCCACTGGTAACCTCTCAAACGAACCACAAACACTTGGGCTCTGAGCTTGTTTAGCCTACTAAAACTTCCAACGTACACAGCCTCTCCTGCTCAATCTGGCCAGAGCTCAACACCGAAATTGCGAACGTCCAGCGATTGCTCCTACACTAAAGGTGCCAGCCCTGAAAGCTGTTGCTGGTCCTCATCTCACACTGGTAACCTCTCAAACGAACCACAAACACTTGGGCTTTGAACTTGTTTAGCCAAAAAACTTCCAACGTACACAGCCTCTCGTGCTCAATCTGGCCAGAGCTCAACACCGAAATTGCGAACGTCCAGGGATTGCTCCTACACTAAAGGTGCCAGCCCTGAAAGCTCTTGCTGGTCCTCATCTCCCACTGGTAACCTCTCAAACGAACCACAAACACTTGGGCTCTGAACTTGTTTAGCCTACTAAAACTTCCAACGTACACAGCCTCTCCTGCTCAATCTGGCCAGAGCTCAACACTGAAATTGTGAACGTGCAGCGATTGCTCCTACACTAAAGGTGCCAGCCCTGAAAGCTCTTGCTGGTCCTCATCTCCCACTGGTAACCTCTCAAACGAACCACAAACACTTGGCCTCTGAACTTGTTTAGCCTACTAAAACTTCCAACGTACACAGTCTCTCCTGCTCAATCTGGCCAGAGCTCAACACCGAAATTGCGAACGTCCAGCGATTGCTCCTACACTAAAGGTGCCAGCCCTGAAAGCTCTTGCTGGTCCTCATCTCCCACTGGTAACCTCTCAAACGAACCACAAACACTTGGCCTCTGAACTTGTTTAGCCTACTAAAACTTCCAACGTCCACAGCCTCTCCTGTTCAATCTGGCCAGAGCTCAACACCGAAATTGCGAACGTCCAGGGATTGCTCCTACACTAAAGGTGCCAGCCCTGAAAGCTCTTGCTGGTCCTCATCTCCCACTGGTAACCTCTCAAACGAACCACAAACACTTGGCCTCTGAACTTGTTTAGCCTACTAAAACTTCCAACGTACACAGCCTCTCCTGCTCAATCTGGCCAGAGCTCAACACCGAAATTGTGAACGTCCAGCGATTGCTCCTACACTAAAGGTGCCAGCCCTGAAAGCTCTTGCTGGTCCCCATCTCCCACTGGTAACCTCTCAAACGAACCACAAACACTAGGCCTCTGAACTTGTTTAGCCTACTAAAACTTCTAACGTACACTGCCTCTCCTGCTCAATCTGGCCAGAGCTCAACACCGAAATTGTGAACGTGCAGCGATTGCTCCTACACTAAAGGTGCCAGCCCTGAAAGCTCTTGCTGGTCCTCATCTCCCACTGGTAACCTCTCAAACGAACCACAAACACTTGGCCTCTGAACTTGTTTAGCCTACTAAAACTTCCAACGTACACAGCCTCTCCTGCTCAATCTGGCCAGAGCTCAACACCGACATTGCGAACGTCCAGCGATTGCTCCTACACTAAAGGTGCCAGCCCTGAAAGCTCTTGCTGGTCCTCATCTCCCACTGGTAACCTCTCAAACGAACCACAAACACTTGGCCTCTGAACTTGTTTAGGCTACTAAAACTTCCAACGTACACAGCCTCTCCTGCTCAATCTGGCCAGAGCTCAACACCGAAAATGCGAACGTCCAGCGATTGCTCCTACACTAAAGGTGCCAGCCCTGAAAGCTCTTGCTGGTCCTCATCTCCCACTGGTAACCTCTCAAACGAACGACAAACACTTGGGCTCTGAACTTGTTTAGCCTACTAAAACTTCCAACGTACACAGCCTCTCCTGTTCAATCTGGCCAGAGCTCAACACCGAAATTGCGAACGTCCAGGGATTGCTCCTACACTAAAGGTGCCAGCCCTGAAAGCTCTTGCTGGTCCTCATCTCCCACTGGTAACCTCTCAAACGAACCACAAACACTTGGCCTCTGAACTTGTTTAGCCTACTAAAACTTCCAACGTACACAGCCTCTCCTGCTCAATCTGGCCAGAGCTCAACACCGAAATTGTGAACGTCCAGCGATTGCTCCTACACTAAAGGTGCCAGCCCTGAAAGCTCTTGCTGGTCCCCATCTCCCACTGGTAACCTCTCAAACGAACCACAAACACTTGGCCTCTGAACTTGTTTAGCCTACTAAAACTTCTAACGTACACAGCCTCTCCTGCTCAATCTGCCCAAAATTCAACACCGAAATTGCGAACGTCCAGGGATTGCTCCTACAGTAAAGGTGCCAGCCCTGAAAGCTCTTGCTGGTCCTCATCTCCCACTGGGAACCTCTCAAACGAACCACAAACACTTGGCCTTTGAACTTGTTTAGCCTACTAAAACTTCCAACGTACACAGCCTCTCCTGCTCAATCTGGCCAGAACTCAACACCGAAATTGTGAACGTCCAGGGATTGCTCCTTCACTAAAGGTGCCAGCCCTGAAAGCTCTTGCTGGTCCTCATCTCCCACTGGTAACCTCTCAAACGAACCACAAACACTTGGGCTCTGAGCTTGTTTAGCCTACTAAAACTTCCAACGTACACAGCCTCTCCTGCTCAATCTGGCCAGAGCTCAACACTGAAATTGTGAACGTGCAGCGATTGCTCCTACACTAAAGGTGCCAGCCCTGAAAGCTCTTGCTGGTCCTCATCTCCCACTGGTAACCTCTCAAACGAACCACAAACACTTGGCCTCTGAACTTGTTTAGCCTACTAAAACTTCCAACGTACACAGCCTCTCCTGCTCAATCTGGCCAGAGCTCAACACCGAAAACGCGAACGTCCAGCGATTGCCCCTACACTAAAGGTGCCAGCCCTGAAAGCTCTTGCTGGTCCTCATCTCCCACTGGTAACCTCTCAAACGAACGACAAACACTTGGCCTTTGAACTTGTTTAGCCTACTAAAACTTCCAACGTACACAGCCTCTCCTGCTCAATCTGGCCAGAACTCAACACCGAAATTGCGAACGTCCAGGGATTGCTCCTACACTAAAGGTGCCAGCCCTGAAAGCTCTTGCTGGTCCTCATCTCCCACTGGTAACCTCTCAAACGAACCACAAACACTTGGCCTCTGAACTTGTTTAGCCTACTAAAACTTCCAACGTACACAGCCTCTCCTGCTCAATCTGGCCAGACCTCAACACCGAAATTGTGAACGTCCAGCGATTGCTCCTACACTAAAGGTGCCAGCCCTGAAAGCTCTTGCTGGTCCTCATCTCCCACTGGTAACCTCTCAAACGAACCACAAACACTAGGCCTCTGAACTTGTTTAGCCTACTAAAACTTCTAACGTACACTGCCTCTCCTGCTCAATCTGGCCAGAGCTCAACACCGAAATTGCGAACGTCCAGCGATTGCTCCTACACTAAAGGTGCCAGCCCTGAAAGCTCTTGCTGGTCCTCATCTCCCACTGGTAACCTCTCAAACAAACCACAAACACTTGGGCTCTGAACTTGTTTAGGCTACTAAAACTTCCAACGTACACAGCCTCTCCTGCTCAATCTGGCCAGAGCTCAACACCGACATTGCGAACGTCCAGCGATTGCTCCTACACTAAAGGTGCCAGCCCTGAAAGCTCTTGCTGGTCCTCGTCTCCCACTGGTAACCTCTCAAACGAACCACAAACACTTGGCCTCTGAACTTGTTTAGGCTACTAAAACTTCCAACGTACACAGCCTCTCCTGCTCAATCTGGCCAGAGCTCAACACCGAAAATGCGAACGTCCAGCGATTGCTCCTACACTAAAGGTGCCAGCCCTGAAAGCTCTTGCTGGTCCTCATCTCCCACTGGTAACCTCTCAAACGAACGACAAACACTTGGGCTCTGAACTTGTTTAGCCTACTAAAACTTCCAACGTACACAGCCTCTCCTGTTCAATCTGGCCAGAGCTCAACACCGAAATTGCGAACGTCCAGGGATTGCTCCTACACTAAAGGTGCCAGCCCTGAAAGCTCTTGCTGGTCCTCATCTCCCACTGGTAACCTCTCAAACGAACCACAAACACTTGGCCTCTGAACTTGTTTAGCCTACTAAAACTTCCAACGTACACAGCCTCTCCTGCTCAATCTGGCCAGAGCTCAACACCGAAATTGTGAACGTCCAGCGATTGCTCCTACACTAAAGGTGCCAGCCCTGAAAGCTCTTGCTGGTCCCCATCTCCCACTGGTAACCTCTCAAACGAACCACAAACACTTGGCCTCTGAACTTGTTTAGCCTACTAAAACTTCTAACGTACACAGCCTCTCCTGCTCAATCTGCCCAAAATTCAACACCGAAATTGCGAACGTCCAGGGATTGCTCCTACAGTAAAGGTGCCAGCCCTGAAAGCTCTTGCTGGTCCTCATCTCCCACTGGTAACCTCTCAAACGAACCACAAACACTTGGCCTTTGAACTTGTTTAGCCTACTAAAACTTCCAACGTACACAGCCTCTCCTGCTCAATCTGGCCAGAACTCAACACCGAAATTGTGAACGTCCAGGGATTGCTCCTTCACTAGAGGTGCCAGCCCTGAAAGCTCTTGCTGGTCCTCATCTCCCACTGGTAACCTCTCAAACGAACCACAAACACTTGGGCTCTGAGCTTGTTTAGCCTACTAAAACTTCCAACGTACACAGCCTCTCCTGCTCAATCTGGCCAGAGCTCAACACTGAAATTGTGAACGTGCAGCGATTGCTCCTACACTAAAGGTGCCAGCCCTGAAAGCTCTTGCTGGTCCTCATCTCCCACTGGTAACCTCTCAAACGAACCACAAACACTTAGCCTCTGAACTTGTTTAGGCTACTAAAACTTCCAGCGTACACAGCCTCTCCTGCTCAATCTGGCCAGAGGTCAACACCGAAAACGCGAACGTCCAGCGATTGCCCCTACACTAAAGGTGCCAGCCCTGAAAGCTCTTGCTGGTCCTCATCTCCCACTGGTAACCTCTCAAACGAACCACAAACACTTGGCCTCTGAACTTGTTTAGCCTACTAAAACTTCCAATGTACACAGCCTCTCCTGTTCAATCTGGCCAGAGCTCAACACCGAAATTGCGAACGTCCAGGGATTGCTCCTACACTAAAGGTGCCAGCCCTGAAAGCTCTTGCTGGTCCTCATCTCCCACTGGTAACCTCTCAAACGAACCACAAACACTTGGCCTCTGAACTTGTTTAGCCTACTAAAACTTCCAACGTACACAGCCTCTCCTGCTCAATCTGGCCAGAGCTCAACACCGAAATTGTGAACGTCCAGCGATTGCTCCTACACTAAATGTGCCAGCCCTGAAAGCTCTTGCTGGTCCCCATCTCCCACTGGTAACCTCTCAAACGAACCACAAACACTAGGCCTCTGAACTTTTTTAGCCTACTAAAACTTCTAACGTACACTGCCTCTCCTGCTCAATCTGGCCAGAGCTCAACACCGACATTGCGAACGTCCAGCGATTGCTCCTACACTAAAGGTGCCAGCCCTGAAAGCTCTTGCTGATCCTCATCTCCCACTGGTAACCTCTCAAACGAACCACAAACACTTGGCCTCTGAACTTGTTTAGCCTACTAAAACTTCCAACGTACACAGCCTCTCCTGCTCAATCTGGCCAGAGCTCAACACCGACATTGCGAACGTCCAGCGATTGCTCCTACACTAAAGGTGCCAGCCCTGAAAGCTCTTGCTGGTCCTCATCTCCCACTGGTAACCTCTCAAACGAACCACAAACACTTGGCCTCTGAACTTGTTTAGCCTACTAAAACTTCCAACGTACACAGCCTCTCCTGCTCAATCTGGCCAGAGCTCAACACCGAAATTGCGAACGTCCAGCGATTGCTCCTACACTAAAGGTGCCAGCCCTGAAAGCTGTTGCTGGTCCTCATCTCACACTGGTAACCTCTCAAACGAACCACAAACACTTGGGCTTTGAACTTGTTTAGCCAAAAAACTTCCAACGTACACAGCCTCTCATGCTCAATCTGCCCAAAATTCAACACCGAAATTGCGAACGTCCAGCGATTGCTCCTACACTAAAGGAGCCAGCCCTGAAAGCTCTTGCTGTCCTCATCTCCCACTGGTAACCTCTCAAACGAACCACAAACACTTGGCCTCTGAACTTGTTTATTAGCCTACTAAAACTTCCAACGTACACAGCCTCTCCTGCTCAATCTGGCCAGAGCTCAACACTGAAATTGTGAACGTGCAGCGATTGCTCCTACACTAAAGGTGCCAGCCCTGAAAGCTCTTGCTGGTCCTCATCTCCCACTGGTAACCTCTCAAACGAACCACAAACACTTGGCCTCTGAACTTGTTTAGCCTACTAAAACTTCCAACGTACACAGCCTCTCCTGCTCAATCTGGCCAGAGCTCAACACCGAAATTGCGAACGTCCAGCGATTGCTCCTACACTAAAGGTGCCAGCCCTGAAAGCTCTTGCTGGTCCTCATCTCCCACTGGTAACCTCTCAAACGAACGACAAACACTTGGGCTCTGAACTTGTTTAGCCTACTAAAACTTCCAACGTACACAGCCTCTCCTGTTCAATCTGGCCAGAGCTCAACACCGAAATTGCGAACGTCCAGGATTGCTCCTACACTAAAGGTGCCAGCCCTGAAAGCTCTTGCTGGTCCTCATCTCCCACTGGTAACCTCTCAAACGAACCACAAACACTTGGCCTCTGAACTTGTTTAGCCTACTAAAACTTCCAACGTACACAGCCTCTCCTGCTCAATCTGGCCAGAGCTCAACACCGAAATTGTGAACGTGCAGCGATTGCTCCTACACTAAAGGTGCCAGCCCTGAAAGCTCTTGCTGGTCCCCATCTCCCACTGGTAACCTCTCAAACGAACCACAAACACTAGGCCTCTGAACTTGTTTAGCCTACTAAAACTTCCAACGTACACAGCCTCTCCTGCTCAATCTGGCCAGAGCTCAACACCGAAATTGCGAACGTCCAGGGATTGCTCCTACACTAAAGGTGCCAGTCCTGAAAGCTCTTGCTGGTCCTCATCTCCCACTGGTAACCTCTCAAACGAACCACAAACACTTGGCCTCTGAACTTGTTTAGCCTACTAAAAACTTCCAACGTACACAGCCTCTCCTGCTCAATCTGGCCAGAGCTCAACACTGAAATTGTGAACGTCCAGCGATTGCTCCTACACTAAAGGTGCCAGCCCTGAAAGCTCTTGCTGGTCCTCATCTCCCACTGGTAACCTCTAAAAGGAACCACAAACACTTGGGCTCTGAACTTGTTTAGCCTACTAAAACTTCCAACGTACACAGCCTCTCCTGCTCAATCTGGTCAGAGCTCAACACCGAAATTGCGAACGTCCAGCGATTGCTCCTACACTAAAGGTGCCAGCCCTGAAAGCTCTTGCTGGTCCTCATCTCCCACTGGTAACCTCTCAAACGAACCACAAACACTTGGCCTCTGAACTTGTTTAGCCTTACTAAAACTTCCAACGTACACAGCCTCTCC
Source organism: Gavia stellata (assembly GCF_030936135.1). Taxonomy (NCBI): domain Eukaryota; kingdom Metazoa; phylum Chordata; class Aves; order Gaviiformes; family Gaviidae; genus Gavia; species Gavia stellata. The sequence goes on from NW_026776447.1 coordinate 51,486, forward strand.
TGCTCAATCTGGCCAGAGCTCAACACCGAAATTGCGAACGTCCAGGGATTGCTCCTACACTAAAGGTGCAGCCCTGAAAGCTCTTGCTGGTCCTCATCTCCCACTGGTAACCTCTCAAACGAACCACAAACACTTGGGCTCTGAACTTGTTTAGCCTACTAAAACTTCCAATGTACACAGCCTCTCCTGCTCAATCTGGCCAAAATTCAACACCAAAATTGCGAACGTCCAGGGATTGCTCCTACACTAAAGGTGCCAGCCCTGAAAGCTCTTGCTGGTCCTCATCTCCCACTGGTAACCTCTCAAACGAACCACAAACACTTGGGCTCTGAGCTTGTTTAGCCTACTAAAACTTCAACGTACACTGCCTCTCCTGCTCAATCTGGCCAGAGCTCAACACTGAAATTGTGAACGTGCAGCGATTGCTCCTACACTAAAGGTGCCAGCCCTGAAAGCTCTTGCTGGTCCTCATCTCCCACTGGTAACCTCTCAAACGAACCACAAACACTTGGCCTCTGAACTTGTTTAGCCTACTAAAACTTCCAACGTACACAGCCTCTCCTGCTCAATCTGGCCAGAGCTCAACACCCGACATTGCGAACGTCCAGCGATTGCTCCTACACTAAAGGTGCCAGCCCTGAAAGCTCTTGCTGGTCCTCATCTCCCACTGGTAACCTCTCAAACGAACCACAAACACTTGGCCTCTGAGCTTGTTTAGCCTACTAAAACTTCCAACGTACACTGCCTCTCCTGCTCAATCTGGCCAGAGCTCAACACCGAAATTGCGAACGTCCAGCGATTGCTCCTACACTAAAGGTGCCAGCCCTGAAAGCTCTTGCTGGTCCTCATCTCACACTGGTAACCTCTCAAACGAACCACAAACACTTGGGCTTTGAACTTGTTTAGCCAATAAAACTTCCAACGTACACAGCCTCTCGTGCTCAATCTGGCCAGAGCTCAACACCAAAATTAGCGAACGTCCAGGGATTGCTCCTACACTAAAGGTGCCAGCCCTGAAAGCTCTTGCTGGTCCTCATCTCCCACTGGTAACCTCTCAAGCGAACCACAAACACTTGGCCTCTGAACTTGTTTAGCCTACTAAAACTTCCAACGTACACAGCTCTCCTGCTCAATCTGGCCAGAGCTCAACACTGAAATTGTGAACGTCCAGCGATTGCTCCTACACTAAAGGTGCCAGCCCTGAAAGCTCTTGCTGGTCCTCATCTCCCACTGGTAACCTCTCAAACGAACCACAAACACTTGGCCTCTGAACTTGTTTAGGCTACTAAAACTTCCAACGTACACAGCCTCTCCTGCTCAATCTGGCCAGAGCTCAACACCGAAAATGCGAACGTCCAGCGATTGCTCCTACACTAAATGTGCCAGCCCTGAAAGCTCTTGCTGGTCCTCATCTCCCACTGGTAACCTCTCAAACGAACGACAAACACTTGGGCTCTGAACTTGTTTAGCCTACTAAAACTTCCAACGTACACAGCCTCTCCTGCTCAATCTGGCCAGAGCTCAACACCGAAATTGCGAACGTTCCAGCGATTGCTCCTACACTAAAGGTGCCAGCCCTGAAAGCTCTTGCTGGTCCTCATCTCCCACTGGTAACCTCTCAAACGAACCACAAACACTTGGCCTCTGAACTTGTTTAGCCTACTAAAACTTCCAACGTACACAGCCTCTCCTGCTCAATCTGCCAGAGCTCAACACCGAAATTGTGAACGTCCAGCGATTGCTCCTACACTAAAGGTGCCAGCCCTGAAAGCTCTTGCTGGTCCCCATCTCCCACTGGTAACCTCTCAAAGGAACCACAAACACTAGGCCTCTGAACTTGTTTAGCCTACTAAAACTTCTAACGTACACTGCCTCTCCTGCTCAATCTGGCCAGAGCTCAACACCGAAATTGTGAACGTGCAGCGATTGCTCCTACACTAAAGGTGCCAGCCCTGAAAGCTCTTGCTGGTCCTCATCTCCCACTGGTAACCTCTCAAACGAACCACAAACACTTGGGCTCTGAACTTGTTTAGCCTACTAAAACTTCCAACGTACACAGCCTCTCCTGCTCAATCTGGCCAAAATTCAACACCGAAATTGCGAACGTCCAGCGGTTGCTCCTACAGTAAAGGTGCCAGCCCTGAAAGCTCTTGCTGGTCCTCATCTCCCACTGGTAACCTCTCAAACGAACGACAAACACTTGGCCTCTGAACTTGTTTAGCTCTACTAAAACTTCCAACGTACACTGCCTCTCCTGCTCAATCTGGCCAGAGCTCAACACCGAAATTGCGAACGTCCAGGGATTGCTCCTACACTAAAGGTGCCAGCCCTGAAAGCTCTTGCTGGTCCTCATCTCCCACTGGTAACCTCTCAAACGAACCACAAACACTTGGCCTCTGAACTTGTTTAGCCTACTAAAACTTCCAACGTACACAGCCTCTCCTGCTCAATCTGGCCAGAGCTCAACACCGAAATTGTGAACGTGCAGCGATTGCTCCTACACTAAAGGTGCCAGCCCTGAAAGCTCTTGCTGGTCCCATCTCCCACTGGTAACCTCTCAAACGAACCACAAACACTTGGCCTCTGAACTTGTTTAGCCTACTAAAACTTCCAATGTACACAGCCCTCTCCTGCTCAATCTGGCCAAAATTCAACACCGAAATTGCGAACGTCCAGCGATTGCTCCTACACTAAAGGTGCCAGCCCTGAAAGCTCTTGCTGCTCCTCATCTCCCACTGGGAACCTCTCAAACGAACCACAAACACTTGGTCTCTGAACTTGTTTAGCCTACTAAAACTTCCAACGTACACAGCCTCTCCTGCTCAATCTGGCCAGAGCTCAACACCGAAAATGCGAACGTCAGCGATTGCTCCTACACTAAATGTGCCAGCCTGAAAGCTCTTGCTGGTCCTCATCTCCCACTGGTAACCTCTCAAACGAACGACAAACACTTGGGCTCTGAACTTGTTTAGCCTACTAAAACTTCCAACGTACACAGCCTCTCCTGTTCAATCTGGCCAGAGCTCAACACCGAAATTGCGAACGTCAGGGATTGCTCCTACACTAAAGGTGCCAGCCCCTGAAAGCTCTTGCTGGTCCTCATCTCCCACTGGTAATCTCTCAAACGAACCACAAACACTTGGCCTCTGAACTTGTTTAGCCTACTAAAACTTCCAACGTACACAGCCTCTCCTGCTCAATCTGGCCAGAGCTCAACACCGAAATTGTGAACGTCCAGCGATTGCTCCTACACTAAAGGTGCCAGCCCTGAAAGCTCTTGCTGGTCCCCATCTCCCACTGGTAACCTCTCAAAGGAACCACAAACACTAGGCCTCTGAACTTGTTTAGCCTACTAAAACTTCTAACGTACACTGCCTCTCCTGCTCAATCTGGCCAGAGCTCAACACCGAAATTGTGAACGGTGCAGCGATTGCTCCTACACTAAAGGTGCCAGCCCTGAAAGCTCTTGCTGGTCCTCATCTCCCACTGGTAACCTCTCAAACGAACCACAAAACACTGTGGCCTCTGAACTTGTTTAGCCTACTAAACTTCCAACGTACACAGCCTCTCCTGCTCAATCTGGCCAAAATTCAACACCGAAATTGCGAACGTCCAGCGGTTGCTCCTACAGTAAAGGTGCCAGCCTGAAAGCTCTTGCTGGTCCTCATCTCCCACTGGGAACCTCTCAAACGAACCACAAACACTTGGCCTTTGAACTTGTTTAGCCTACTAAAACTTCCAACGTACACTGCCTCTCCTGCTCAATCTGGCCAGAACTCAACATCGAAATTTGTGAACGTCCAGGGATTGCTCCTTCACTAAAGGTGCCAGCCCTGAAAGCTCTTGCTGGTCCTCATCTCCCACTGGTAACCTCTCAAACGAACACAAACACTTGGCCTCTGAACTTGTTTAGCTACTAAAACTTCCAACGTACACAGCCTCTCCTGCTCAATCTGGCCAGAGCTCAACACCGAAAATGCGAACGTCCAGCGATTGCTCCTACACTAAAGGTGCCAGCCCTGAAAGCTCTTGCTGGTCCTCATCTCCCACTGGTAACCTCTCAACGAACGACAAACACTTGGCCTCTGAACTTGTTTAGCCTACTAAACTTCCAACGTACACTGCCTCTCCTGCTCAATCTGCCAAAATTCAACACCGAAATTGCGAACGTCCAGGGATTGCTCCTACACTAAAGGTGCCAGCCCTGAAAGCTCTTGCTGGTCCTCATCTCCCACTGGTAACCTCTCAAACGAACCACAAACACTTGGCCTTTGAACTTGTTTAGCCTACTAAAACTTCCAACGTACACAGCCTCTCCTGCTCAATCTGGCCAGAACTCAACACCGAAATTGTGAACGTCCAGGGATTGCTCCTTCACTAAAGGTGGCCAGCCCTGAAAGATCTTGCTGGTCCTCATCTCCCACTGGGAACCTCTCAAACGAACCACAAACACTTGGCCTCTGAACTTGTTTAGCCTACTAAAACTTCCAACGTACACAGCCTCTCGTGCTCAATCTGGCCAGAGCTCAACACCGACATTGA
>NW_026776448.1:0-42124 GCF_030936135.1 Gavia stellata
TCAGCCTCTCCTGCTCAATCTGGCCAGAGCTCAACACCGAAATTGCGAACGTCCAGCGATTGCTCCTACACTAAAGGTGCCAGCCCTGAAAGCTCTTGCTGGTCCTCATCTCCCACTGGTAACCTCTCAAACGAACCACAAACACTTGGGCTCTGAACTTGTTTAGGCTGCTAAAACTTCCAACGTACACAGCCTCTCCTGCTCAATCTGGCCAGAGCTCAACACCGACATTGCGAACGTCCAGGGATTGCTCCTACACTAAAGGTGCCAGCCCTGAAAGCTCTTGCTGCTCCTCATCTCCCACTGGTAACCTCTCAAACGAACCACAAACACTTGGGCTCTCAACTTGTTTAGCCTACTAAAACTTCCAACGTACACAGCCTCTCCTGCTCAATCTGGCCAGAGCTCAACACCGACATTGCGAACGTCCAGGGATTGCTCCTACACTAAAGGTGCCAGCCCTGAAAGCTCTTGCTGGTCCTCATCTCCCACTGGTAACCTCTCAAACGAACCACAAACACTTGGGCTCTCAACTTGTTTAGCCTACTAAAACTTCCAACGTACACAGCCTCTCCTGCTCAATCTGGCCAGAGCTCAACACCGACATTGCGAACGTCCAGGGATTGCTCCTACACTAAAGGTGCCAGCCCTGAAACCTCTTGCTGGTCCTCATCTCCCACTGGTAACCTCTCAAACGAACCACAAACACTTGGGCTCTGAACTTGTTTAGCCTACTAAAACTTCCAACGTACACAGCCTCTCCTGCTCAATCTGGCCAGAGCTCAACACCGACATTGCGAACGTCCAGGGATTGCTCCTACAATAAAGGTGCCAGCCCTGAAAGCTCTTGCTGGTCCTCATCTCCCACTGGCAACCTCTCAAACGAACCACAAACACTTGGGCTCTGAACTTGTTTCGCCTACTAAAACTTCCAACGTACACAGCCTCTCCTGCTCAATCTGGCCAGAGCTCAACACCGACATTGCGAACATCCAGGGATTGCTCCTACACTAAAGGTGCCAGCCCTGAAAGCTCTTGCTGGTCCTCATCTCCCACTGGTAACCTCTCAAACGAACCACAAACACTTGGGCTCTGAACTTGTTTAGCCTACTAAAACTTCCAACGTACACAGCCTCTCCTGCTCAATCTGGCCAGAGCTCAACACCGACATTGCGAACGTCCAGGGATTGCTCCTACACTAAAGGTGCCAGCCCTGAAAGCTCTTGCTGGTCCTCATCTCCCACTGGTAACCTCTCAAACGAACCACAAACACTTGGGCTCTGAACTTGTTTAGCCTACTAAAACTTCCAACGTACACAGCCTCTCCTGCTCAATCTGGCCAGAGCTCAACACCGAAATTGCGAACGTCCAGCGATTGCTCCTACACTAAAGGTGCCAGCCCTGAAAGCTCTTGCTGCTCCTCATCTCCCACTGGTAACCTCTCAAACGAACCACAAACACTTGGGCTCTCAACTTGTTTAGCCTACTAAAACTTCCAACGTACACAGCCTCTCCTGCTCAATCTGGCCAGAGCTCAACACCGACATTGCGAACGTCCAGGGATTGCTCCTACACTAAAGGTGCCAGCCCTGAAAGCTCTTGCTGGTCCTCATCTCCCACTGGTAACCTCTCAAACGAACCACAAACACTTGGCCTCTGAACTTGTTTAGCCTACTAAAACTTCCAACGTACACAGCCTCTCCTGCTCAATCTGGCCAGAGCTCAACACCGACATTGCGAACGTCCAGGGATTGCTCCTACACTAAAGGTGCCAGCCCTGAAAGCTCTTGCTGGTCCTCATCTCCCACTGGTAACCTCTCAAACGAACCACAAACACTTGGGCTCTGAACTTGTTTAGCCTACTAAAACTTCCAATGTACACAGCCTCTCCTGCTCAATCTGGCCAGAGCTCAACACCGACATTGCGAACGTCCAGGGATTGCTCCTACACTAAAGGTGCCAGCCCTGAAAGCTCTTGCTGGTCCTCATCTCCCACTGGTAACCTCTCAAACGAACCACAAACACTTGGGCTCTGAACTTGTTTAGCCTGCTAAAACTTCCAACGTACACAGCCTCTCCTGCTCAATCTGGCCAGAGCTCAACACCGAAATTGCGAACGTCCAGGGATTGCTCCTACACTAAAGGTGCCAGCCCTGAAAGCTCTTGCTGGTCCTCATCTCCCACTGGTAACCTCTCAAACGAACCACAAACACTTGGGCTCTGAACTTGTTTAGCCTACTAAAACTTCCAACGTACACAGCCTCTCCTGCTCAATCTGGCCAGAGCTCAACACCGACATTGCGAACGTCCAGGGATTGCTCCTACACTAAAGGTGCCAGTCCTGAAAGCTCTTGCTGGTCCTCATCTCCCACTGGTAACCTCTCAAACGAACCACAAACACTTGGCCTCTGAACTTGTTTAGCCTACTAAAACTTCCAACGTACACAGCCTCTCCTGCTCAATCTGGCCAGAGCTCAACACCGAAATTGCGAACGTCCAGGGATTGCTGCTACACTAAAGGTGCCAGCCCTGAAAGCTCTTGCTGCTCCTCATCTCCCACTGGTAACCTCTCAAACGAACCACAAACACTTGGCCTCTGAACTTGTTTAGCCTACTAAAACTTCCAACGTACACAGCCTCTCCTGCTCAATCTGGCCAGAGCTCAACACCCGACATTGCGAACGTCCAGGGATTGCTCCTACACTAAAGGTGCCAGCCCTGAAAGCTCTTGCTGGTCCTCATCTCCCACTGGTAACCTCTCAAACGAACCACAAACACTTGGGCTCTCAACTTGTTTAGCCTACTAAAACTTCCAACGTACACAGCCTCTCCTGCTCAATCTGGCCAGAGCTCAACACCGACATTGTGAACGTCCAGGGATTGCTCCTACACTAAAGGTGCCAGCCCTGAAAGCTCTTGCTGGTCCACATCTCCCACTGGTAACCTCTCAAACGAACCACAAACACTTGGGCTCTGAACTTGTTTCGCCTACTAAAACTTCCAACGTACACAGCCTCTCCTGCTCAATCTGGCCAGAGCTCAACACCGACATTGCGAACGTCCAGGGATTGCTCCTACACTAAAGGTGCCAGCCCTGAAAGCTCTTGCTGGTCCTCATCTCCCACTGGTAACCTCTCAAACGAACCACAAACACTTGGGCTCTGAACTTGTTTAGCCTACTAAAACTTCCAACGTACACAGCCTCTCCTGCTCAATCTGGCCAGAGCTCAACACCGAAATTGCGAACGTCCAGGGATTGCTGCTACACTAAAGGTGCCAGCCCTGAAACCTCTTGCTGGTCCTCATCTCCCACTGGTAACCTCTCAAACGAACCACAAACACTTGGGCTCTGAACTTGTTTAGCCTACTAAAACTTCCAACGTACACAGCCTCTCCTGCTCAATCTGGCCAGAGCTCAACACCGAAATTGCGAACGTCCAGCGATTGCTCCTACACTAAAGGTGCCAGCCCTGAAAGCTCTTGCTGGTCCTCATCTCCCACTGGTAACCTCTCAAACGAACCACAAACACTTGGGCTCTGAACTTGTTTAGGCTGCTAAAACTTCCAACGTACACAGCCTCTCCTGCTCAATCTGGCCAGAGCTCAACACCGACATTGCGAACGTCCAGGGATTGCTCCTACACTAAAGGTGCCAGCCCTGAAAGCTCTTGCTGCTCCTCATCTCCCACTGGTAACCTCTCAAACGAACCACAAACACTTGGGCTCTCAACTTGTTTAGCCTACTAAAACTTCCAACGTACACAGCCTCTCCTGCTCAATCTGGCCAGAGCTCAACACCGACATTGCGAACGTCCAGGGATTGCTCCTACACTAAAGGTGCCAGCCCTGAAAGCTCTTGCTGGTCCTCATCTCCCACTGGTAACCTCTCAAACGAACCACAAACACTTGGGCTCTCAACTTGTTTAGCCTACTAAAACTTCCAACGTACACAGCCTCTCCTGCTCAATCTGGCCAGAGCTCAACACCGACATTGCGAACGTCCAGGGATTGCTCCTACACTAAAGGTGCCAGCCCTGAAACCTCTTGCTGGTCCTCATCTCCCACTGGTAACCTCTCAAACGAACCACAAACACTTGGGCTCTGAACTTGTTTAGCCTACTAAAACTTCCAACGTACACAGCCTCTCCTGCTCAATCTGGCCAGAGCTCAACACCGACATTGCGAACGTCCAGGGATTGCTCCTACAATAAAGGTGCCAGCCCTGAAAGCTCTTGCTGGTCCTCATCTCCCACTGGCAACCTCTCAAACGAACCACAAACACTTGGCTCTGAACTTGTTTAGCCTACTAAAACTTCCAACGTACACAGCCTCTCCTGCTCAATCTGGCCAGAGCTCAACACCGACATTGCGAACATCCAGGGATTGCTCCTACACTAAAGGTGCCAGCCCTGAAAGCTCTTGCTGGTCCTCATCTCCCACTGGTAACCTCTCAAACGAACCACAAACACTTGGGCTCTGAACTTGTTTAGCCTACTAAAACTTCCAACGTACACAGCCTCTCCTGCTCAATCTGGCAGAGCTCAACACCGACATTGCGAACGTCCAGGGATTGCTCCTACACTAAAGGTGCCAGCCCTGAAAGCTCTTGCTGGTCCTCATCTCCCACTGGTAACCTCTCAAACGAACCACAAACACTTGGGCTCTGAACTTGTTTAGCCTACTAAAACTTCCAACGTACACAGCCTCTCCTGCTCAATCTGGCCAGAGCTCAACACCGAAATTGCGAACGTCCAGCGATTGCTCCTACACTAAAGGTGCCAGCCCTGAAAGCTCTTGCTGGTCCTCATCTCCCACTGGTAACCTCTCAAACGAACCACAAACACTTGGGCTCTGAACTTGTTTAGGCTGCTAAAACTTCCAACGTACACAGCCTCTCCTGCTCAATCTGGCCAGAGCTCAACACCGACATTGCGAACGTCCAGGGATTGCTCCTACACTAAAGGTGCCAGCCCTGAAAGCTCTTGCTGCTCCTCATCTCCCACTGGTAACCTCTCAAACGAACCACAAACACTTGGCCTCTGAACTTGTTTAGCCTACTAAAACTTCCAACGTACACAGCCTCTCCTGCTCAATCTGGCCAGAGCTCAACACCGACATTGCGAACGTCCAGGGATTGCTCCTACACTAAAGGTGCCAGCCCTGAAAGCTCTTGCTGGTCCTCATCTCCCACTGGTAACCTCTCAAACGAACCACAAACACTTGGGCTCTGAACTTGTTTAGCCTACTAAAACTTCCAACGTACACAGCCTCTCCTGCTCAATCTGGCCAGAGCTCAACACCGACATTGCGAACGTCCAGGGATTGCTCCTACACTAAAGGTGCCAGCCCTGAAAGCTCTTGCTGGTCCTCATCTCCCACTGGTAACCTCTCAAACGAACCACAAACACTTGGGCTCTGAACTTGTTTAGCCTACTAAAACTTCCAACGTACACAGCCTCTCCTGCTCAATCTGGCCAGAGCTCAACACCGACATTGCGAACGTCCAGGGATTGCTCCTACAATAAAGGTGCCAGCCCTGAAAGCTCTTGCTGGTCCTCATCTCCCACTGGCAACCTCTCAAACGAACCACAAACACTTGGGCTCTGAACTTGTTTAGCCTACTAAAACTTCCAACGTACACAGCCTCTCCTGCTCAATCTGGCCAGAGCTCAACACCGACATTGCGAACATCCAGGGATTGCTCCTACACTAAAGGTGCCAGCCCTGAAAGCTCTTGCTGGTCCTCATCTCCCACTGGTAACCTCTCAAACGAACCACAAACACTTGGGCTCTCAACTTGTTTAGCCTACTAAAACTTCCAACGTACACAGCCTCTCCTGCTCAATCTGGCCAGAGCTCAACACCGACATTGCGAACGTCCAGGGATTGCTCCTACACTAAAGATGCCAGCCCTGAAAGCTCTTGCTGGTCCTCATCTCCCACTGGTAACCTCTCAAACGAACCACAAACACTTGGGCTCTGAACTTGTTTAGCCTACTAAAACTTCCAACGTACACAGCCTCTCCTGCTCAATCTGGCCAGAGCTCAACACCGAAATTGCGAACGTCCAGGGATTGCTCCTACACTAAAGGTGCCAGCCCTGAAAGCTCTTGCTGGTCCTCATCTCCCACTGGTAACCTCTCAAACGAACCACAAACACTTGGGCTCTGAACTTGTTTACGCTGCTAAAACTTCCAACGTACACAGCCTCTCCTGCTCAATCTGGCCAGAGCTCAACACCGAAATTATGAAAGTCCAGCGATTGCTCCTACACTAAAGGTGCCAGCCCTGAAAGCTCTTGCTGCTCCTCATCTCCCACTGGTAACCTCTCAAACGAACCACAAACACTTGGGCTCTGAACTTGTTTAGCCTACTAAAACTTCCAACGTACACAGCCTCTCCTGCTCAATCTGGCCAGAGCTCAACACCGACATTGCGAACGTCCAGGGATTGCTCCTACACTAAAGGTGCCAGTCCTGAAAGCTCTTGCTGGTCCTCATCTCCCACTGGTAACCTCTCAAACGAACCACAAACACTTGGCCTCTGAACTTGTTTAGCCTACTAAAACTTCCAACGTACACAGCCTCTCCTGCTCAATCTGGCCAAAATTCACCAACTTAATTACAAACGTCCAGGGATTGCTCCTACACTAAAGGTGCCAGCCCTGAAAGCTCTTGCTGGTCCTCATCTCCCACTGGTAACCTCTCAAACGAACCACAAACACTTGGGCTCTGAACTTGTTTAGCCTACTAAAACTTCCAACGTACACAGCCTCTCCTGCTCAATCTGGCCAGAGCTCAACACCGACATTGCGAACGTCCAGGGATTGCTCCTACACTAAAGGTGCCAGCCCTGAAAGCTCTTGCTGGTCCTCATCTCCCACTGGTAACCTCTCAAACGAACCACAAACACTTGGGCTCTGAACTTGTTTAGCCTACTAAAACTTCCAACGTACACAGCCTCTCCTGCTCAATCTGGCCAGAGCTCAACACCGACATTGCGAACGTCCAGCGATTGCTCCTACACTAAAGGTGCCAGCCCTGAAAGCTCTTGCTGGTCCTCATCTCCCACTGGTAACCTCTCAAACGAACCACAAACACTTGGGCTCTGAACTTGTTTAGCCTACTAAAACTTCCAACGTACACAGCCTCTCCTGCTCAATCTGGCCAGAGCTCAACACCGACATTGCGAACGTCCAGCGATTGCTCCTACACTAAAGGTGCCAGCCCTGAAAGCTCTTGCTGGTCCTCATCTCCCACTGGTAACCTCTCAAACGAACCACAAACACTTGGGCTCTGACCTTGTTTAGCCTACTAAAACTTCCAACGTACACAGCCGCTCCTGCTCAATCTGGCCAGAGCTCAACACCGACATTGCGAACGTCCAGGGATTGCTCCTACACTAAAGGTGCCAGCCCTGAAAGCTCTTGCTGGTCCTCATCTCCCACTGGTAACCTCTCAAACGAACCACAAACACTTGGGCTCTGAACTTGTTTAGCCTACTAAAACTTCCAACGTACACAGCCTCTCCTGCTCAATCTGGCCAGAGCTCAACACCGAAATTACGAACGTCCAGGGATTGCTCCTACACTAAAGGTGCCAGCCCTGAAAGCTCTTGCTGGTCCTCATCTCCCACTGGTAACCTCTCAAACGAACCACAAACACTTGGCCTCTGAACTTGTTTAGGCTGCTAAAACTTCCGACGTACACAGCCTCTCCTGCTCAATCTGGCCAAAATTCACCAACGAAATTACAAACGTCCAGGGATTGCTCCTACACTAAAGGTGCCAGCCCTGAAAGCTCTTGCTGGTCCTCATCTCCCACTGGTAACCTCTCAAACGAACCACAAACACTTGGGCTCTGAACTTGTTTAGCCTACTAAAACTTCCAACGTACACAGCCTCTCCTGCTCAATCTGGCCAGAGCTCAACACCGACATTGCGAACGTCCAGGGATTGCTCCTACACTAAAGGTGCCAGCCCTGAAAGCTCTTGCTGGTCCTCATCTCCCACTGGTAACCTCTCAAACGAACCACAAACACTTGGGCTCTCAACTTGTTTAGCCTACTAAAACTTCCAACGTACACAGCCTCTCCTGCTCAATCTGGCCAGAGCTCAACACCGAAATTGCAAACGTCCAGGGATTGCTCCTACACTAAAGGTGCCAGCCCTGAAAGCTCTTGCTGCTCCTCATCTCCCACTGGTAACCTCTCAAACGAACCACAAACACTTGGCCTCTGAACTTGTTTAGCCTACTAAAACTTCCAACGTACACAGCCTCTCCTGCTCAATCTGGCCAGAGCTCAACACCGAAATTACGAACGTCCAGGGATTGCTCCTACACTAAAGGTGCCAGCCCTGAAAGCTCTTGCTGGTCCTCATCTCCCACTGGTAACCTCTCAAACGAACCACAAACACTTGGGCTCTGAACTTGTTTAGCCTACTAAAACTTCCAACGTACACAGCCTCTCCTGCTCAATCTGGCCAGAGCTCAACACCGACATTGCGAACGTCCAGGGATTGCTCCTACACTAAAGGTGCCAGCCCTGAAAGCTCTTGCTGGTCCTCATCTCCCACTGGTAACCTCTCAAACGAACCACAAACACTTGGGCTCTCAACTTGTTTAGCCTACTAAAACTTCCAACGTACACAGCCTCTCCTGCTCAATCTGGCCAGAGCTCAACACCGACATTGCGAACGTCCAGGGATTGCTCCTACACTAAAGGTGCCAGCCCTGAAAGCTCTTGCTGGTCCTCATCTCCCACTGGTAACCTCTCAAACGAACCACAAACACTTGGGCTCTGAACTTGTTTAGCCTACTAAAACTTCCAACGTACACAGCCTCTCCTGCTCAATCTGGCCAGAGCTCAACACCGACATTGCGAACGTCCAGGGATTGCTCCTACACTAAAGGTGCCAGCCCTGAAAGCTCTTGCTGGTCCTCATCTCCCACTGGTAACCTCTCAAACGAACCACAAACACTTGGCCTCTGAACTTGTTTAGCCTACTAAAACTTCCAACGTACACAGCCTCTCCTGCTCAATCTGGCCAGAGCTCAACACCGACATTGCGAACATCCAGGGATTGCTCCTACACTAAAGGTGCCAGCCCTGAAAGCTCTTGCTGGTCCTCATCTCCCACTGGTAACCTCTCAAACGAACCACAAACACTTGGGCTCTGAACTTGTTTAGCCTACTAAAACTTCCAACGTACACAGCCTCTCCTGCTCAATCTGGCCAGAGCTCAACACCGACATTGCGAACGTCCAGCGATTGCTCCTACACTAAAGGTGCCAGCCCTGAAACCTCTTGCTGGTCCTCATCTCCACTGGTAACCTCTCAAACGAACCACAAACACTTGGGCTCTGAACTTGTTTAGCCTACTAAAACGTCCAATGTACACAGCCTCTCCTGCTCAATCTGGCCAGAGCTCAACACCGAAATTGCGAACGTCCAGGGATTGCTCCTACACTAAAGATGCCAGCCCTGAAAGCTCTTGCTGGTCCTCATCTCCCACTGGTAACCTCTCAAACGAACCACAAACACTTGGGCTCTGAACTTGTTTAGCCTACTAAAACTTCCAACGTACACAGCCTCTCCTGCTCAATCTGGCCAGAGCTCAACACCGAAATTGCGAACGTCCAGGGATTGATCCTACACTAAAGGTGCCAGCCCTGAAAGCTCTTGCTGGTCCTCATCTCCCACTGGTAACCTCTCAAACGAACCACAAACACTTGGGCTCTGAACTTGTTTAGGCTGCTAAAACTTCCAACGTACACAGCCTCTCCTGCTCAATCTGGCCAGAGCTCAACACCGACATTGCGAACGTCCAGGGATTGCTCCTACACTAAAGGTGCCAGCCCTGAAAGCTCTTGCTGGTCCTCATCTCCCACTGGTAACCTCTCAAACGAACCACAAACACTTGGGCTCTGAACTTGTTTAGCCTACTAAAACTTCCAACGTACACAGCCTCTCCTGCTCAATCTGGCCAGAGCTCAACACCGACATTGCGAACGTCCAGGGATTGCTCCTACACTAAAGGTGCCAGCCCTGAAAGCTCTTGCTGGTCCTCATCTCCCACTGGTAACCTCTCAAACGAACCACAAACACTTGGCCTCTGAACTTGTTTAGCCTACTAAAACTTCCAACGTACACAGCCTCTCCTGCTCAATCTGGCCAAAATTCACCAACTTAATTACAAACGTCCAGGGATTGCTCCTACACTAAAGGTGCCAGCCCTGAAAGCTCTTGCTGGTCCTCATCTCCCACTGGTAACCTCTCAAACGAACCACAAACACTTGGGCTCTGAACTTGTTTAGCCTACTAAAACTTCCAACGTACACAGCCTCTCCTGCTCAATCTGGCCAGAGCTCAACACCGACATTGCGAACGTCCAGGGATTGCTCCTACACTAAAGGTGCCAGCCCTGAAAGCTCTTGCTGGTCCTCATCTCCCACTGGTAACCTCTCAAACGAACCACAAACACTTGGGCTCTCAACTTGTTTAGCCTACTAAAACTTCCAACGTACACAGCCTCTCCTGCTCAATCTGGCCAGAGCTCAACACCGACATTGCGAACGTCCAGGGATTGCTCCTACACTAAAGGTGCAAGCCCTGAAAGCTCTTGCTGGTCCTCATCTCCCACTGGTAACCTCTCAAACGAACCACAAACACTTGGGCTCTCAACTTGTTTAGCCTACTAAAACTTCCAACGTACACAGCCTCTCCTGCTCAATCTGGCCAGAGCTCAACACCGACATTGCGAACGTCCAGGGATTGCTCCTACACTAAAGGTGCCAGCCCTGAAAGCTCTTGCTGGTCCTCATCTCCCACTGGTAACCTCTCAAACGAACCACAAACACTTGGCCTCTGAACTTGTTTAGCCTACTAAAACTTCCAACGTACACAGCCTCTCCTGCTCAATCTGGCCAGAGCTCAACACCGACATTGCGAACGTCCAGGGATTGCTCCTACACTAAAGGTGCCAGCCCTGAAAGCTCTTGCTGGTCCTCATCTCCCACTGGTAACCTCTCAAACGAACCACAAACACTTGGGCTCTGAACTTGTTTAGCCTACTAAAACTTCCAACGTACACAGCCTCTCCTGCTCAATCTGGCCAGAGCTCAACACCGACATTGCGAACGTCCAGGGATTGCTCCTACACTAAAGGTGCCAGCCCTGAAAGCTCTTGCTGGTCCTCATCTCCCACTGGTAACCTCTCAAACGAACCACAAACACTTGGCCTCTGAACTTGTTTAGCCTACTAAAACTTCCAACGTACACAGCCTCTCCTGCTCAATCTGGCCAGAGCTCAACACCGACATTGCGAACGTCCAGGGATTGCTCCTACACTAAAGGTGCCAGCCCTGAAAGCTCTTGCTGGTCCTCATCTCCCACTGGTAACCTCTCAAACGAACCACAAACACTTGGGCTCTGAACTTGTTTAGCCTACTAAAACTTCCAACGTACACAGCCTCTCCTGCTCAATCTGGCCAGAGCTCAACACCGACATTGCGAACGTCCAGGGATTGCTCCTACACTAAAGGTGCCAGCCCTGAAAGCTCTTGCTGGTCCTCATCTCCCACTGGTAACCTCTCAAACGAACCACAAACACTTGGCCTCTGAACTTGTTTAGCCTACTAAAACTTCCAACGTACACAGCCTCTCCTGCTCAATCTGGCCAAAATTCACCAACTTAATTACAAACGTCCAGGGATTGCTCCTACACTAAAGGTGCCAGCCCTGAAAGCTCTTGCTGGTCCTCATCTCCCACTGGTAACCTCTCAAACGAACCACAAACACTTGGGCTCTGAACTTGTTTAGCCTACTAAAACTTCCAACGTACACAGCCTCTCCTGCTCAATCTGGCCAGAGCTCAACACCGACATTGCGAACGTCCAGCGATTGCTCCTACACTAAAGGTGCCAGCCCTGAAAGCTCTTGCTGGTCCTCATCTCCCACTGGTAACCTCTCAAACGAACCACAAACACTTGGGCTCTGAACTTGTTTAGCCTACTAAAACTTCCAACGTCCACAGCCTCTCCTGCTCAATCTGGCCAGAGCTCAACACCGACATTGCGAACGTCCAGCGATTGCTCCTACACTAAAGGTGCCAGCCCTGAAAGCTCTTGCTGGTCCTCATCTCCCACTGGTAACCTCTCAAACGAACCACAAACACTTGGGCTCTCAACTTGTTTAGCCTACTAAAACTTCCAACGTACACAGCCTCTCCTGCTCAATCTGGCCAGAGCTCAACACCGACATTGCGAACGTCCAGGGATTGCTCCTACACTAAAGGTGCCAGCCCTGAAAGCTCTTGCTGGTCCTCATCTCCCACTGGTAACCTCTCAAACGAACCACAAACACTTGGGCTCTCAACTTGTTTAGCCTACTAAAACTTCCAACGTACACAGCCTCTCCTGCTCAATCTGGCCAGAGCTCAACACCGAAATTACGAACGTCCAGGGATTGCTCCTACACTAAAGGTGCCAGCCCTGAAAGCTCTTGCTGGTCCTCATCTCCCACTGGTAACCTCTCAAACGAACCACAAACACTTGGCCTCTGAACTTGTTTAGCCTACTAAAACTTCCAACGTACACAGCCTCTCCTGCTCAATCTGGCCAGAGCTCAACACTGACATTGCGAACGTCCAGCGATTGCTCCTACACTAAAGTTGCCAGCCCTGAAAGCTCTTGCTGGTCCTCATCTCCCACTGGTAACCTCTCAAACGAACCACAAACACTTGGGCTCTGACCTTGTTTAGCCTACTAAAACTTCCAACGTACACAGCCTCTCCTGCTCAATCTGGCCAGAGCTCAACACCGACATTGCGAACGTCCAGGGATTGCTCCTACACTAAAGGTGCCAGCCCTGAAAGCTCTTGCTGGTCCTCATCTCCCACTGGTAACCTCTCAAACGAACCACAAACACTTGGGCTCTGAACTTGTTTAGCCTACTAAAACTTCCAACGTACACAGCCTCTCCTGCTCAATCTGGCCAGAGCTCAACACCGAAATTGCGAACGTCCAGGGATTGCTCCTACACTAAAGGTGCCAGCCCTGAAAGCTCTTGCTGGTCCTCATCTCCCACTGGTAACCTCTCAAACGAACCACAAACACTTGGGCTCTGAACTTGTTTAGGCTGCTAAAACTTCCAACGTACACAGCCTCTCCTGCTCAATCTGGCCAGAGCTCAACACCGACATTGCGAACGTCCCAGGGATTGCTCCTACACTAAAGGTGCCAGCCCTGAAAGCTCTTGCTGGTCCTCATCTCCCACTGGTAACCTCTCAAACGAACCACAAACACTTGGGCTCTCAACTTGTTTAGCCTACTAAAACTTCCAACGTACACAGCCTCTCCTGCTCAATCTGGCCAGAGCTCAACACCGACATTGCGAACGTCCAGGGATTGCTCCTACACTAAAGGTGCCAGTCCTGAAAGCTCTTGCTGGTCCTCATCTCCCACTGGTAACCTCTCAAACGAACCACAAACACTTGGCCTCTGAACTTGTTTAGCCTACTAAAACTTCCAACGTACACAGCCTCTCCTGCTCAATCTGGCCAAAATTCACCAACTTAATTACAAATGTCCAGGGATTGCTCCTACACTAAAGGTGCCAGCCCTGAAAGCTCTTGCTGGTCCTCATCTCCCACTGGTAACCTCTCAAACGAACCACAAACACTTGGGCTCTGAACTTGTTTAGCCTACTAAAACTTCCAACGTACACAGCCTCTCCTGCTCAATCTGGCCAGAGCTCAACACCGACATTGCGAACGTCCAAGGGATTGCTCCTACACTAAAGGTGCCAGCCCTGAAAGCTCTTGCTGGTCCTCATCTCCCACTGGTAACCTCTCAAACGAACCACAAACACTTGGGCTCTGAACTTGTTTAGCCTACTAAAACTTCCAACGTACACAGCCTCTCCTGCTCAATCTGGCCAGAGCTCAACACCGACATTGCGAACGTCCAGGGATTGCTCCTACACTAAAGGTGCCAGCCCTGAAAGCTCTTGCTGGTCCTCATCTCCCACTGGTAACCTCTCAAACGAACCACAAACACTTGGGCTCTGAACTTGTTTAGCCTACTAAAACTTCCAACGTACACAGCCTCTCCTGCTCAATCTGGCCAAAATTCACCAACGAAATTACAAACGTCCAGGGATTGCTCCTACACTAAAGGTGCCAGCCCTGAAAGCTCTTGCTGGTCCTCATCTCCCACTGGTAACCTCTCAAACGAACCACAAACACTTGGGCTCTGAACTTGTTTAGCCTACTAAAACTTCCAACGTACACAGCCTCTCCTGCTCAATCTGGCCAGAGCTCAACACCGACATTGCGAACGTCCAGGGATTGCTCCTACACTAAAGGTGCCAGCCCTGAAAGCTCTTGCTGGTCCTCATCTCCCACTGGTAACCTCTCAAACGAACCACAAACACTTGGCCTCTGAACTTGTTTAGCCTACTAAAACTTCCAACGTACACAGCCTCTCCTGCTCAATCTGGCCAGAGCTCAACACCGACATTGCGAACGTCCAGGGATTGCTCCTACACTAAAGGTGCCAGCCCTGAAAGCTCTTGCTGGTCCTCATCTCCCACTGGTAACCTCTCAAACGAACCACAAACACTTGGCCTCTGAACTTGTTTAGCCTACTAAAACTTCCAACGTACACAGCCTCTCCTGCTCAATCTGGCCAGAGCTCAACACCGACATTGCGAACGTCCAGGGATTGCTCCTACAATAAAGGTGCCAGCCCTGAAAGCTCTTGCTGGTCCTCATCTCCCACTGGTAACCTCTCAAACGAACCACAAACACTTGGGCTCTGAACTTGTTTAGCCTACTAAAACTTCCAACGTACACAGCCTCTCCTGCTCAATCTGGCCAGAGATCAACACCGAAATTACGAACGTCCAGGGATTGCTCCTACACTAAAGGTGCCAGCCCTGAAAGCTCTTGCTGGTCCTCATCTCCCACTGGTAACCTCTCAAACGAACCACAAACACTTGGCCTCTGAACTTGTTTAGGCTGCTAAAACTTCCGACGTACACAGCCTCTCCTGCTCAATCTGGCCAAAATTCACCAACGAAATTACAAACGTCCAGGGATTGCTCCTACACTAAAGGTGCCAGCCCTGAAAGCTCTTGCTGCTCCTCATCTCCCACTGGTAACCTCTCAAACGAACCACAAACACTTGGCCTCTGAACTTGTTTAGCCTACTAAAACTTCCAACGTACACAGCCTCTCCTGCTCAATCTGGCCAGAGCTCAACACCGACATTGCGAACGTCCAGGGATTGCTCCTACACTAAAGGTGCCAGCCCTGAAAGCTCTTGCTGGTCCTCATCTCCCACTGGTAACCTCTCAAACGAACCACAAACACTTGGGCTCTGACCTTGTTTAGCCTACTAAAACTTCCAACGTACACAGCCTCTCCTGCTCAATCTGGCCAGAGCTCAACACCGACATTGCGAACGTCCAGGGATTGCTCCTACACTAAAGGTGCCAGCCCTGAAAGCTCTTGCTGGTCCTCATCTCCCACTGGTAACCTCTCAAACGAACCACAAACACTTGGGCTCTCAACTTGTTTAGCCTACTAAAACTTCCAACGTACACAGCCTCTCCTGCTCAATCTGGCCAGAGCTCAACACCGAAATTGCGAACGTCCAGGGATTGCTCCTACACTAAAGGTGCCAGCCCTGAAAGCTCTTGCTGGTCCTCATCTCCCACTGGTAACCTCTCAAACGAACCACAAACACTTGGGCTCTGAACTTGTTTAGGCTGCTAAAACTTCCAACGTACACAGCCTCTCCTGCTCAATCTGGCCAGAGCTCAACACCGACATTGCGAACGTCCAGGGATTGCTCCTACACTAAAGGTGCCAGCCCTGAAAGCTCTTGCTGGTCCTCATCTCCCACTGGTAACCTCTCAAACGAACCACAAACACTTGGGCTCTGAACTTGTTTAGCCTACTAAAACTTCCAACGTACACAGCCTCTCCTGCTCAATCTGGCCAGAGCTCAACACCGACATTGCGAACGTCCAAGGGATTGCTCCTACACTAAAGGTGCCAGTCCTGAAAGCTCTTGCTGGTCCTCATCTCCCACTGGTAACCTCTCAAACGAACCACAAACACTTGGCCTCTGAACTTGTTTAGCCTACTAAAACTTCCAACGTACACAGCCTCTCCTGCTCAATCTGGCCAAAATTCACCAACTTAATTACAAATGTCCAGGGATTGCTCCTACACTAAAGGTGCCAGCCCTGAAAGCTCTTGCTGGTCCTCATCTCCCACTGGTAACCTCTCAAACGAACCACAACACTTGGGCTCTGAACTTGTTTAGCCTACTAAAACTTCCAACGTACACAGCCTCTCCTGCTCAATCTGCCAGAGCTCAACACCGACATTGCGAACGTCCAGGGATTGCTCCTACACTAAAGGTGCCAGCCCTGAAAGCTCTTGCTGGTCCTCATCTCCCACTGGTAACCTCTCAAACGAACCACAAACACTTGGGCTCTGACTTGTTTAGCCTACTAAAACTTCCAACGTACACAGCCTCTCCTGCTCAATCTGGCCAGAGCTCAACACCGACATTGCGAACGTCCAGGGATTGCTCCTACACTAAAGGTGCCAGCCCTGAAAGCTCTTGCTGGTCCTCATCTCCCACTGGTAACCTCTCAAACGAACCACAAACACTTGGCCTCTGAACTTGTTTAGCCTACTAAAACTTCCAACGTACACAGCCTCTCCTGCTCAATCTGGCCAAAATTCACCAACGAAATTACAAACGTCCAGGGATTGCTCCTACACTAAGGTGCCAGCCCTGAAAGCTCTTGCTGGTCCTCATCTCCCACTGGTAACCTCTCAAACGAACCACAAACACTTGGGCTCTCAACTTGTTTAGCCTACTAAAACTTCCAACGTACACAGCCTCTCCTGCTCAATCTGGCCAGAGCTCAACACCGACATTGCGAACGTCCAGGGATTGCTCCTACACTAAAGGTGCCAGCCCTGAAAGCTCTTGCTGGTCCTCATCTCCCACTGGTAACCTCTCAAACAAACCACAAACACTTGGGCTCTGAACTTGTTTAGCCTACTAAAACTTCCAACGTACACAGCCTCTCCTGCTCAATCTGGCCAGAGCTCAACACCGACATTGCGAACGTCCAGGGATTGCTCCTACAATAAAGGTGCCAGCCCTGAAAGCTCTTGCTGGTCCTCATCTCCCACTGGTAACCTCTCAAACGAACCACAAACACTTGGGCTCTGAACTTGTTTAGCCTACTAAAACTTCCAACGTACACAGCCTCTCCTGCTCAATCTGGCCAGAGATCAACACCGAAATTACGAACGTCCAGGGATTGCTCCTACACTAAGGTGCCAGCCCTGAAAGCTCTTGCTGGTCCTCATCTCCCACTGGTAACCTCTCAAACGAACCACAAACACTTGGCCTCTGAACTTGTTTAGGCTGCTAAAACTTCCGACGTACACAGCCTCTCCTGCTCAATCTGGCCAAAATTCACCAACGAAATTACGAACGTCCAGGGATTGCTCCTACACTAAAGGTGCCAGCCCTGAAAGCTCTTGCTGCTCCTCATCTCCCACTGGTAACCTCTCAAACGAACCACAAACACTTGGGCTCTGAACTTGTTTCGCCTACTAAAACTTCCAACGTACACAGCCTCTCCTGCTCAATCTGGCCAGAGCTCAACACCGACATTGCGAACGTCCAGGGATTGCTCCTACACTAAAGGTGCCAGCCCTGAAAGCTCTTGCTGGTCCTCATCTCCCACTGGTAACCTCTCAAACGAACCACAAACACTTGGGCTCTGAACTTGTTTAGCCTACTAAAACTTCCAACGTACACAGCCTCTCCTGCTCAATCTGGCCAGAGCTCAACACCGACATTGCGAACGTCCAGGGATTGCTCCTACACTAAAGGTGCCAGCCCTGAAAGCTCTTGCTGGTCCTCATCTCCCACTGGTAACCTCTCAAACGAACCACAAACACTTGGGCTCTGAACTTGTTTAGCCTACTAAAACTTCCAACGTACACAGCCTCTCCTGCTCAATCTGGCCAGAGCTCAACACCGAAATTACGAACGTCCAGGGATTGCTCCTACACTAAAGGTGCCAGCCCTGAAAGCTCTTGCTGGTCCTCATCTCCCACTGGTAACCTCTCAAACGAACCACAAACACTTGGGCTCTGAACTTGTTTAGCCTACTAAAACTTCCAACGTACACAGCCTCTCCTGCTCAATCTGGCCAGAGCTCAACACCGACATTGCGAACGTCCAGGGATTGCTCCTACACTAAAGGTGCCAGCCCTGAAAGCTCTTGCTGGTCCTCATCTCCCACTGGTAACCTCTCAAACAAACCACAAACACTTGGGCTCTGAACTTGTTTAGCCTACTAAAACTTCCAACGTACACAGCCTCTCCTGCTCAATCTGGCCAGAGCTCAACACCGACATTGCGAACGTCCAGCGATTGCTCCTACACTAAAGGTGCCAGCCCTGAAAGCTCTTGCTGGTCCTCATCTCCCACTGGTAACCTCTCAAACGAACCACAAACACTTGGCCTCTGAACTTGTTTAGCCTACTAAAACTTCCAACGTACACAGCCTCTCCTGCTCAATCTGGCCAGAGCTCAACACCGACATTGCGAACGTCCAGGGATTGCTCCTACACTAAAGTTGCCAGCCCTGAAAGCTCTTGCTGGTCCTCATCTCCCACTGGTAACCTCTCAAACGAACCACAAACACTTGGGCTCTGACCTTGTTTAGCCTACTAAAACTTCCAACGTACACAGCCTCTCCTGCTCAATCTGGCCAGAGCTCAACACTGAAATTGCAAACGTCCAGGGATTGCTCCTACACTAAAGGTGCCAGCCCTGAAAGCTCTTGCTGGTCCTCATCTCCCACTGGTAACCTCTCAAACGAACCACAAACACTTGGGCTCTGAACTTGTTTAGCCTACTAAAACTTCCAACGTACACAGCCTCTCCTGCTCAATCTGGCCAGAGCTCAACACCGACATTGCGAACGTCCAGGGATTGCTCCTACACTAAAGGTGCCAGCCCTGAAAGCTCTTGCTGGTCCTCATCTCCCACTGGTAACCTCTCAAACGAACCACAAACACTTGGCCTCTGAACTTGTTTAGGCTGCTAAAACTTCCAACGTACACAGCCTCTCCTGCTCAATCTGGCCAGAGCTCAACACCGACATTGCGAACGTCCAGGGATTGCTCCTACACTAAAGGTGCCAGCCCTGAAAGCTCTTGCTGGTCCTCATCTCCCACTGGTAACCTCTCAAACGAACCACAAACACTTGGGCTCTGAACTTGTTTAGCCTACTAAAACTTCCAACGTACACAGCCTCTCCTGCTCAATCTGGCCAAAGTTCACCAACGAAATTACAAACGTCCAGGGATTGCTCCTACACTAAAGGTGCCAGCCCTGAAAGCTCTTGCTGGTCCTCATCTCCCACTGGTAACCTCTCAAACGAACCACAAACACTTGGGCTCTGAACTTGTTTAGCCTACTAAAACTTCCAACGTACACAGCCTCTCCTGCTCAATCTGGCCAGAGCTCAACACCGAAATTACGAACGTCCAGGGATTGCTCCTACACTAAAGGTGCCAGCCCTGAAAGCTCTTGCTGGTCCTCATCTCCCACTGGTAACCTCTCAAACGAACCACAAACACTTGGGCTCTGAACTTGTTTAGGCTGCTAAAACTTCCAACGTACACAGCCTCTCCTGCTCAATCTGGCCAGAGCTCAACACCGACATTGCGAACGTCCAGGGATTGCTCCTACACTAAAGGTGCCAGCCCTGAAAGCTCTTGCTGGTCCTCATCTCCCACTGGTAACCTCTCAAACGAACCACAAACACTTGGGCTCTGACCTTGTTTAGCCTACTAAAACTTCCAACGTACACAGCCTCTCCTGCTCAATCTGGCCAAAATTCACCAACGAAATTACAAACGTCCAGGGATTGCTCCTACACTAAAGGTGCCAGCCCTGAAAGCTCTTGCTGGTCCTCATCTCCCACTGGTAACCTCTCAAACGAACCACAAACACTTGGGCTCTCAACTTGTTTAGCCTACTAAAACTTCCAACGTACACAGCCTCTCCTGCTCAATCTGGCCAGAGCTCAACACCGAAATTGCAAACGTCCAGGGATTGCTCCTACACTAAAGGTGCCAGCCCTGAAAGCTCTTGCTGGTCCTCATCTCCCACTGGTAACCTCTCAAACGAACCACAAACACTTGGGCTCTGAACTTGTTTAGCCTACTAAAACTTCCAACGTACACAGCCTCTCCTGCTCAATCTGGCCAAAATTCACCAACGAAATTACAAACGTCCAGGGATTGCTCCTACACTAAAGGTGCCAGCCCTGAAAGCTCTTGCTGGTCCTCATCTCCCACTGGTAACCTCTCAAACGAACCACAAACACTTGGGCTCTCAACTTGTTTAGCCTACTAAAACTTCCAACGTACACAGCCTCTCCTGCTCAATCTGGCCAGAGCTCAACACCGACATTGCGAACGTCCAGGGATTGCTCCTACACTAAAGGTGCCAGCCCTGAAAGCTCTTGCTGGTCCACATCTCCCACTGGTAACCTCTCAAACGAACCACAAACACTTGGGCTCTGAACTTGTTTAGCCTACTAAAACTTCCAACGTACACAGCCTCTCCTGCTCAATCTGGCCAGAGCTCAACACCGACATTGCGAACGTCCAGCGATTGCTCCTACACTAAAGGTGCCAGCCCTGAAAGCTCTTGCTGCT
The DNA here is from genome assembly GCF_030936135.1 of Gavia stellata. NCBI lineage: Eukaryota > Metazoa > Chordata > Aves > Gaviiformes > Gaviidae > Gavia > Gavia stellata. Next base: position 20,780 of record NW_026776448.1, read on the forward strand.
CCTCATCTCCCACTGGTAACCTCTCAAACGAACCACAAACACTTGGGCTCTCAACTTGTTTAGCCTACTAAAACTTCCAACGTACACAGCCTCTCCTGCTCAATCTGGCCAAAATTCACCAACGAAATTACAAACGTCCAGGGATTGCTCCTACACTAAAGGTGCCAGCCCTGAAAGCTCTTGCTGGTCCTCATCTCCCACTGGTAACCTCTCAAACGAACCACAAACACTTGGGCTCTGAACTTGTTTAGCCTACTAAAACTTCCAACGTACACAGCCTCTCCTGCTCAATCTGGCCAGAGCTCAACACCGAAATTGCGAACGGCCAGGGATTGCTCCTACACTAAAGGTGCCAGCCCTGAAAGCTCTTGCTGGTCCTCATCTCCCACTGGTAACCTCTCAAACGAACCACAAACACTTGGGCTCTCAACTTGTTTAGCCTACTAAAACTTCCAACGTACACAGCCTCTCCTGCTCAATCTGGCCAGAGCTCAACACCGACATTGCGAACGTCCAGCGATTGCTCCTACACTAAAGGTGCCAGCCCTGAAAGCTCTTGCTGCTCCTCATCTCCCACTGGTAACCTCTCAAACGAACCACAAACACTTGGCCTCTGAACTTGTTTAGGCTGCTAAAACTTCCAACGTACACAGCCTCTCCTGCTCAATCTGGCCAGAGCTCAACACCGAAATTACGAACGTCCAGGGATTGCTCCTACACTAAAGGTGCCAGCCCTGAAAGCTCTTGCTGGTCCTCATCTCCCACTGGTAACCTCTCAAACGAACCACAAACACTTGGGCTCTGACCTTGTTTAGCCTACTAAAACTTCCAACGTACACAGCCTCTCCTGCTCAATCTGGCCAAAATTCACCAACGAAATTACAAACGTCCAGGGATTGCTCCTACACTAAAGGTGCCAGCCCTGAAAGCTCTTGCTGGTCCTCATCTCCCACTGGTAACCTCTCAAACGAACCACAAACACTTGGGCTCTCAACTTGTTTAGCCTACTAAAACTTCCAACGTACACAGCCTCTCCTGCTCAATCTGGCCAGAGCTCAACACCGAAATTGCAAACGTCCAGGGATTGCTCCTACACTAAAGGTGCCAGCCCTGAAAGCTCTTGCTGGTCCTCATCTCCCACTGGTAACCTCTCAAACGAACCACAAACACTTGGGCTCTGAACTTGTTTAGCCTACTAAAACTTCCAACGTACACAGCCTCTCCTGCTCAATCTGGCCAAAATTCACCAACGAAATTACAAACGTCCAGGGATTGCTCCTACACTAAAGGTGCCAGCCCTGAAAGCTCTTGCTGGTCCTCATCTCCCACTGGTAACCTCTCAAACGAACCACAAACACTTGGGCTCTGAACTTGTTTAGCCTACTAAAACTTCCAACGTACACAGCCTCTCCTGCTCAATCTGGCCAGAGCTCAACACCGACATTGCGAACGTCCAGGGATTGCTCCTACACTAAAGGTGCCAGCCCTGAAAGCTCTTGCTGGTCCACATCTCCCACTGGTAACCTCTCAAACGAACCACAAACACTTGGGCTCTGAACTTGTTTAGCCTACTAAAACTTCCAACGTACACAGCCTCTCCTGCTCAATCTGGCCAGAGCTCAACACCGACATTGCGAACGTCCAGCGATTGCTCCTACACTAAAGGTGCCAGCCCTGAAAGCTCTTGCTGCTCCTCATCTCCCACTGGTAACCTCTCAAACGAACCACAAACACTTGGGCTCTCAACTTGTTTAGCCTACTAAAACTTCCAACGTACACAGCCTCTCCTGCTCAATCTGGCCAAAATTCACCAACGAAATTACAAACGTCCAGGGATTGCTCCTACACTAAAGGTGCCAGCCCTGAAACCTCTTGCTGGTCCTCATCTCCCACTGGTAACCTCTCAAACGAACCACAAACACTTGGGCTCTGAACTTGTTTAGCCTACTAAAACTTCCAACGTACACAGCCTCTCCTGCTCAATCTGGCCAGAGCTCAACACCGAAATTGCGAACGGCCAGGGATTGCTCCTACACTAAAGGTGCCAGCCCTGAAAGCTCTTGCTGGTCCTCATCTCCCACTGGTAACCTCTCAAACGAACCACAAACACTTGGGCTCTCAACTTGTTTAGCCTACTAAAACTTCCAACGTACACAGCCTCTCCTGCTCAATCTGGCCAGAGCTCAACACCGACATTGCGAACGTCCAGCGATTGCTCCTACACTAAAGGTGCCAGCCCTGAAAGCTCTTGCTGCTCCTCATCTCCCACTGGTAACCTCTCAAACGAACCACAAACACTTGGCCTCTGAACTTGTTTAGGCTGCTAAAACTTCCAACGTACACAGCCTCTCCTGCTCAATCTGGCCAGAGCTCAACACCGACATTGCGAACGTCCAGGGATTGCTCCTACACTAAAGGTGCCAGCCCTGAAAGCTCTTGCTGGTCCTCATCTCCCACTGGTAACCTCTCAAACGAACCACAAACACTTGGGCTCTGAACTTGTTTAGCCTACTAAAACTTCCAACGTACACAGCCTCTCCTGCTCAATCTGGCCAGAGCTCAACACCGACATTGCGAACGTCCAGCGATTGCTCCTACACTAAAGGTGCCAGCCCTGAAAGCTCTTGCTGGTCCTCATCTCCCACTGGTAACCTCTCAAACGAACCACAAACACTTGGCCTCTGAACTTGTTTAGCCTACTAAAACTTCCAACGTACACAGCCTCTCCTGCTCAATCTGGCCAGAGCTCAACACCGACATTGCGAACGTCCAGGGATTGCTCCTACACTAAAGGTGCCAGCCCTGAAAGCTCTTGCTGGTCCTCATCTCCCACTGGTAACCTCTCAAACGAACCACAAACACTTGGGCTCTGAACTTGTTTAGCCTACTAAAACTTCCAACGTACACAGCCTCTCCTGCTCAATCTGGCCAGAGCTCAACACCGAAATTGCGAACGTCCAGGGATTGCTCCTACACTAAAGGTGCCAGCCCTGAAAGCTCTTGCTGGTCCTCATCTCCCACTGGTAACCTCTCAAACGAACCACAAACACTTGGGCTCTGAACTTGTTTAGCCTACTAAAACTTCCAACGTACACAGCCTCTCCTGCTCAATCTGGCCAGAGCTCAACACCGACATTGCGAACGTCCAGGGATTGCTCCTACACTAAAGGTGCCAGCCCTGAAAGCTCTTGCTGGTCCTCATCTCCCACTGGTAACCTCTCAAACGAACCACAAACACTTGGGCTCTCAACTTGTTTAGCCTACTAAAACTTCCAACGTACACAGCCTCTCCTGCTCAATCTGGCCAGAGCTCAACACCGACATTGCGAACGTCCAGCGATTGCTCCTACACTAAAGGTGCCAGCCCTGAAAGCTCTTGCTGCTCCTCATCTCCCACTGGTAACCTCTCAAACGAACCACAAACACTTGGGCTCTCAACTTGTTTAGCCTACTAAAACTTCCAACGTACACAGCCTCTCCTGCTCAATCTGGCCAGAGCTCAACACCGACATTGCGAACATCCAGGGATTGCTCCTACACTAAAGGTGCCAGCCCTGAAAGCTCTTGCTGGTCCTCATCTCCCACTGGTAACCTCTCAAACGAACCACAAACACTTGGGCTCTGAACTTGTTTAGCCTACTAAAACTTCCAACGTACACAGCCTCTCCTGCTCAATCTGGCCAAAATTCACCAAAGAAATTACAAAAGTCCAGGGATTGCTCCTACACTAAAGGTGCCAGCCCTGAAAGCTCTTGCTGGTCCTCATCTCCCACTGGTAACCTCTCAAACGAACCACAAACACTTGGGCTCTGAACTTGTTTAGCCTACTAAAACTTCCAACGTACACAGCCTCTCCTGCTCAATCTGGCCAGAGCTCAACACCGACATTGCGAACGTCCAGGGATTGCTCCTACACTAAAGGTGCCAGCCCTGAAAGCTCTTGCTGGTCCTCATCTCCCACTGGTAACCTCTCAAACGAACCACAAACACTTGGGCTCTCAACTTGTTTAGCCTACTAAAACTTCCAACGTACACAGCCTCTCCTGCTCAATCTGGCCAAAATTCACCAACGAAATTACAAACGTCCAGGGATTGCTCCTACACTAAAGGTGCCAGCCCTGAAACCTCTTGCTGGTCCTCATCTCCCACTGGTAACCTCTCAAACGAACCACAAACACTTGGGCTCTGAACTTGTTTAGCCTACTAAAACTTCCAACGTACACAGCCTCTCCTGCTCAATCTGGCCAGAGCTCAACACCGACATTGCGAACGTCCAGGGATTGCTCCTACACTAAAGGTGCCAGCCCTGAAAGCTCTTGCTGGTCCTCATCTCCCACTGGTAACCTCTCAAACGAACCACAAACACTTGGGCTCTCAACTTGTTTAGCCTACTAAAACTTCCAACGTACACAGCCTCTCCTGCTCAATCTGGCCAGAGCTCAACACCGACATTGCGAACGTCCAGGGATTGCTCCTACACTAAAGGTGCCAGCCCTGAAAGCTCTTGCTGGTCCTCATCTCCCACTGGTAACCTCTCAAACGAACCACAAACACTTGGGCTCTGACCTTGTTTAGCCTACTAAAACTTCCAACGTACACAGCCTCTCCTCCTCAATCTGGCCAAAATTCACCAAGGAAATTACAAACGTCCAGGGATTGCTCCTACACTAAAGGTGCCAGCCCTGAAAGCTCATGCTGGTCCTCATCTCCCACTGGTAACCTCTCAAACGAACCACAAACACTTGGGCTCTCAACTTGTTTAGCCTACTAAAACTTCCAACGTACACAGCCTCTCCTGCTCAATCTGGCCAGAGCTCAACACCGACATTGCGAACGTCCAGGGATTGCTCCTACACTAAAGGTGCCAGCCCTGAAAGCTCTTGCTGGTCCTCATCTCCCACTGGTAACCTCTCAAACGAACCACAAACACTTGGCCTCTGAACTTGTTTAGCCTACTAAAACTTCCAACGTACACAGCCTCTCCTGCTCAATCTGGCCAGAGCTCAACACCGACATTGCGAACGTCCAGGGATTGCTCCTACACTAAAGGTGCCAGCCCTGAAAGCTCTTGCTGGTCCTCATCTCCCACTGGTAACCTCTCAAACGAACCACAAACACTTGGCCTCTGAACTTGTTTAGCCTACTAAAACTTCCAACGTACACAGCCTCTCCTGCTCTCCTGAGCTCCTGGCCAGAGCTCAACACCGAAATTGCAAACGTCCAGGGATTGCTCCTACACTAAAGGTGCCAGCCCTGAAAGCTCTTGCTGGTCCTCATCTCCCACTGGTAACCTCTCAAACGAACCACAAACACTTGGGCTCTCAACTTGTTTAGCCTACTAAAACTTCCAACGTACACAGCCTCTCCTGCTCAATCTGGCCAGAGCTCAACACCGACATTGCGAACGTCCAGGGATTCCTCCTACACTAAAGGTGCCAGCCCTGAAAGCTCTTGCTGGTCCTCATCTCCCACTGGTAACCTCTCAAACGAACCACAAACACTTGGGCTCTGAACTTGTTTAGCCTACTAAAACTTCCAACGTACACAGCCTCTCCTGCTCAATCTGGCCAGAGCTCAACACCGAAATTGCGAACGTCCAGGGATTGCTCCTACACTAAAGGTGCCAGCCCTGAAAGCTCTTGCTGGTCCTCATCTCCCACTGGTAACCTCTCAAACGAACCACAAACACTTGGGCTTTGAACTTGTTTAGCCTACTAAAACTTCCAACGTACACAGCCTCTCCTGCTCAATCTGGCCAGAGCTCAACACCGACATTGCGAACGTCCAGGGATTGCTCCTACACTAAAGGTGCCAGCCCTGAAAGCTCTTGCTGGTCCTCATCTCCCACTGGTAACCTCTCAAACGAACCACAAACACTTGGGCTCTGAACTTGTTTAGCCTACTAAAACTTCCAACGTACACAGCCTCTCCTGCTCAATCTGGCCAAAATTCACCAAAGAAATTACAAAAGTCCAGGGATTGCTCCTACACTAAAGGTGCCAGCCCTGAAAGCTCTTGCTGCTCCTCATCTCCCACTGGTAACCTCTCAAACGAACCACAAACACTTGGGCTCTGAACTTGTTTAGCCTACTAAAACTTCCAACGTACACAGCCTCTCCTGCTCAATCTGGCCAGAGATCAACACCGAAATTACGAACGTCCAGGGATTGCTCCTACACTAAAGGTGCCAGCCCTGAAAGCTCTTGCTGGTCCTCATCTCCCACTGGTAACCTCTCAAACGAACCACAAACACTTGGCCTCTGAACTTGTTTAGGCTGCTAAAACTTCCGACGTACACAGCCTCTCCTGCTCAATCTGGCCAAAATTCACCAACGAAATTACGAACGTCCAGGGATTGCTCCTACACTAAAGGTGCCAGCCCTGAAAGCTCTTGCTGGTCCTCATCTCCCACTGGTAACCTCTCAAACGAACCACAAACACTTGGCCTCTGAACTTGTTTAGCCTACTAAAACTTCCAACGTACACAGCCTCTCCTGCTCAATCTGGCCAGAGCTCAACACCGACATTGCGAACGTCCAGGGATTGCTCCTACACTAAAGGTGCCAGCCCTGAAAGCTCTTGCTGGTCCTCATCTCCCACTGGTAACCTCTCAAACGAACCACAAACACTTGGCCTCTGAACTTGTTTAGCCTACTAAAACTTCCAACGTACACAGCCTCTCCTGCTCTCCTGAGCTCCTGGCCAGAGCTCAACACCGAAATTGCAAACGTCCAGGGATTGCTCCTACACTAAAGGTGCCAGCCCTGAAAGCTCTTGCTGGTCCTCATCTCCCACTGGTAACCTCTCAAACGAACCACAAACACTTGGGCTCTCAACTTGTTTAGCCTACTAAAACTTCCAACGTACACAGCCTCTCCTGCTCAATCTGGCCAGAGCTCAACACCGACATTGCGAACGTCCAGGGATTCCTCCTACACTAAAGGTGCCAGCCCTGAAAGCTCTTGCTGGTCCTCATCTCCCACTGGTAACCTCTCAAACGAACCACAAACACTTGGGCTCTGAACTTGTTTAGCCTACTAAAACTTCCAACGTACACAGCCTCTCCTGCTCAATCTGGCCAGAGCTCAACACCGAAATTGCGAACGTCCAGGGATTGCTCCTACACTAAAGGTGCCAGCCCTGAAAGCTCTTGCTGGTCCTCATCTCCCACTGGTAACCTCTCAAACGAACCACAAACACTTGGGCTTTGAACTTGTTTAGCCTACTAAAACTTCCAACGTACACAGCCTCTCCTGCTCAATCTGGCCAGAGCTCAACACCGACATTGCGAACGTCCAGGGATTGCTCCTACACTAAAGGTGCCAGCCCTGAAAGCTCTTGCTGGTCCTCATCTCCCACTGGTAACCTCTCAAACGAACCACAAACACTTGGGCTCTGAACTTGTTTAGCCTACTAAAACTTCCAACGTACACAGCCTCTCCTGCTCAATCTGGCCAAAATTCACCAAAGAAATTACAAAAGTCCAGGGATTGCTCCTACACTAAAGGTGCCAGCCCTGAAAGCTCTTGCTGCTCCTCATCTCCCACTGGTAACCTCTCAAACGAACCACAAACACTTGGGCTCTGAACTTGTTTAGCCTACTAAAACTTCCAACGTACACAGCCTCTCCTGCTCAATCTGGCCAGAGATCAACACCGAAATTACGAACGTCCAGGGATTGCTCCTACACTAAAGGTGCCAGCCCTGAAAGCTCTTGCTGGTCCTCATCTCCCACTGGTAACCTCTCAAACGAACCACAAACACTTGGCCTCTGAACTTGTTTAGGCTGCTAAAACTTCCGACGTACACAGCCTCTCCTGCTCAATCTGGCCAAAATTCACCAACGAAATTACGAACGTCCAGGGATTGCTCCTACACTAAAGGTGCCAGCCCTGAAAGCTCTTGCTGGTCCTCATCTCCCACTGGTAACCTCTCAAACGAACCACAAACACTTGGGCTCTGAACTTGTTTCGCCTACTAAAACTTCCAACGTACACAGCCTCTCCTGCTCAATCTGGCCAGAGCTCAACACCGACATTGCGAACGTCCAGGGATTGCTCCTACACTAAAGGTGCCAGCCCTGAAAGCTCTTGCTGGTCCTCATCTCCCACTGGTAACCTCTCAAACGAACCACAAACACTTGGGCTCTGAACTTGTTTAGCCTACTAAAACTTCCAACGTACACAGCCTCTCCTGCTCAATCTGGCCAGAGCTCAACACCGACATTGCGAACGTCCAGGGATTGCTCCTACACTAAAGGTGCCAGCCCTGAAAGCTCTTGCTGGTCCTCATCTCCCACTGGTAACCTCTCAAACGAACCACAAACACTTGGGCTCTGAACTTGTTTAGCCTACTAAAACTTCCAACGTACACAGCCTCTCCTGCTCAATCTGGCCAGAGCTCAACACCGAAATTACGAACGTCCAGGGATTGCTCCTACACTAAAGGTGCCAGCCCTGAAAGCTCTTGCTGGTCCTCATCTCCCACTGGTAACCTCTCAAACGAACCACAAACACTTGGGCTCTGAACTTGTTTAGCCTACTAAAACTTCCAACGTACACAGCCTCTCCTGCTCAATCTGGCCAGAGCTCAACACCGACATTGCGAACGTCCAGGGATTGCTCCTACACTAAAGGTGCCAGCCCTGAAAGCTCTTGCTGGTCCTCATCTCCCACTGGTAACCTCTCAAACAAACCACAAACACTTGGGCTCTGAACTTGTTTAGCCTACTAAAACTTCCAACGTACACAGCCTCTCCTGCTCAATCTGGCCAGAGCTCAACACCGACATTGCGAACGTCCAGCGATTGCTCCTACACTAAAGGTGCCAGCCCTGAAAGCTCTTGCTGGTCCTCATCTCCCACTGGTAACCTCTCAAACGAACCACAAACACTTGGCCTCTGAACTTGTTTAGCCTACTAAAACTTCCAACGTACACAGCCTCTCCTGCTCAATCTGGCCAGAGCTCAACACCGACATTGCGAACGTCCAGGGATTGCTCCTACACTAAAGTTGCCAGCCCTGAAAGCTCTTGCTGGTCCTCATCTCCCACTGGTAACCTCTCAAACGAACCACAAACACTTGGGCTCTGACCTTGTTTAGCCTACTAAAACTTCCAACGTACACAGCCTCTCCTGCTCAATCTGGCCAGAGCTCAACACTGAAATTGCAAACGTCCAGGGATTGCTCCTACACTAAAGGTGCCAGCCCTGAAAGCTCTTGCTGGTCCTCATCTCCCACTGGTAACCTCTCAAACGAACCACAAACACTTGGGCTCTGAACTTGTTTAGCCTACTAAAACTTCCAACGTACACAGCCTCTCCTGCTCAATCTGGCCAGAGCTCAACACCGACATTGCGAACGTCCAGGGATTGCTCCTACACTAAAGGTGCCAGCCCTGAAAGCTCTTGCTGGTCCTCATCTCCCACTGGTAACCTCTCAAACGAACCACAAACACTTGGCCTCTGAACTTGTTTAGGCTGCTAAAACTTCCAACGTACACAGCCTCTCCTGCTCAATCTGGCCAGAGCTCAACACCGACATTGCGAACGTCCAGGGATTGCTCCTACACTAAAGGTGCCAGCCCTGAAAGCTCTTGCTGGTCCTCATCTCCCACTGGTAACCTCTCAAACGAACCACAAACACTTGGGCTCTGACCTTGTTTAGCCTACTAAAACTTCCAACGTACACAGCCTCTCCTGCTCAATCTGGCCAGAGCTCAACACCGACATTGCGAACGTCCAGGGATTGCTCCTACACTAAAGGTGCCAGCCCTCAAAGCTCTTGCTGGTCCTCATCTCCCACTGGTAACCTCTCAAACGAACCACAAACACTTGGCCTCTGAACTTGTTTAGGCTGCTAAAACTTCCAACGTACACAGCCTCTCCTGCTCAATCTGGCCAGAGCTCAACACCGACATTGCGAACGTCCAGGGATTGCTCCTACACTAAAGGTGCCAGCCCTGAAAGCTCTTGCTGGTCCTCATCTCCCACTGGTAACCTCTCAAACGAACCACAAACACTTGGGCTCTGACCTTGTTTAGCCTACTAAAACTTCCAACGTACACAGCCTCTCCTGCTCAATCTGGCCAGAGCTCAACACCGACATTGCGAACGTCCAGGGATTGCTCCTACACTAAAGGTGCCAGCCCTCAAAGCTCTTGCTGGTCCTCATCTCCCACTGGTAACCTCTCAAACGAACCACAAACACTTGGGCTCTGAACTTGTTTAGGCTGCTAAAACTTCCAACGTACACAGCCTCTCCTGCTCAATCTGGCCAGAGCTCAACACCGACATTGCGAACGTCCAGGGATTGCTCCTACACTAAAGGTGCCAGCCCTGAAAGCTCTTGCTGGTCCTCATCTCCCACTGGTAACCTCTCAAACGAACCACAAACACTTGGGCTCTGACCTTGTTTAGCCTACTAAAACTTCCAACGTACACAGCCTCTCCTGCTCAATCTGGCCAAAATTCACCAACGAAATTACAAACGTCCAGGGATTGCTCCTACACTAAAGGTGCCAGCCCTGAAAGCTCTTGCTGGTCCTCATCTCCCACTGGTAACCTCTCAAACGAACCACAAACACTTGGGCTCTCAACTTGTTTAGCCTACTAAAACTTCCAACGTACACAGCCTCTCCTGCTCAATCTGGCCAGAGCTCAACACCGAAATTGCAAACGTCCAGGGATTGCTCCTACACTAAAGGTGCCAGCCCTGAAAGCTCTTGCTGGTCCTCATCTCCCACTGGTAACCTCTCAAACGAACCACAAACACTTGGGCTCTGAACTTGTTTAGCCTACTAAAACTTCCAACGTACACAGCCTCTCCTGCTCAATCTGGCCAAAATTCACCAACGAAATTACAAACGTCCAGGGATTGCTCCTACACTAAAGGTGCCAGCCCTGAAAGCTCTTGCTGGTCCTCATCTCCCACTGGTAACCTCTCAAACGAACCACAAACACTTGGGCTCTGAACTTGTTTAGCCTACTAAAACTTCCAACGTACACAGCCTCTCCTGCTCAATCTGGCCAGAGCTCAACACCGACATTGCGAACGTCCAGGGATTGCTCCTACACTAAAGGTGCCAGCCCTGAAAGCTCTTGCTGGTCCACATCTCCCACTGGTAACCTCTCAAACGAACCACAAACACTTGGGCTCTGAACTTGTTTAGCCTACTAAAACTTCCAACGTACACAGCCTCTCCTGCTCAATCTGGCCAGAGCTCAACACCGACATTGCGAACGTCCAGCGATTGCTCCTACACTAAAGGTGCCAGCCCTGAAAGCTCTTGCTGCTCCTCATCTCCCACTGGTAACCTCTCAAACGAACCACAAACACTTGGGCTCTCAACTTGTTTAGCCTACTAAAACTTCCAACGTACACAGCCTCTCCTGCTCAATCTGGCCAGAGCTCAACACCGACATTGCGAACGTCCAGGGATTGCTCCTACACTAAAGGTGCCAGCCCTGAAAGCTCTTGCTGCTCCTCATCTCCCACTGGTAACCTCTCAAACGAACCACAAACACTTGGCCTCTGAACTTGTTTAGGCTGCTAAAACTTCCAACGTACACAGCCTCTCCTGCTCAATCTGGCCAGAGCTCAACACCGACATTGCGAACGTCCAGGGATTGCTCCTACACTAAAGGTGCCAGCCCTGAAAGCTCTTGCTGGTCCTCATCTCCCACTGGTAACCTCTCAAACGAACCACAAACACTTGGGCTCTGAACTTGTTTAGCCTACTAAAACTTCCAACGTACACAGCCTCTCCTGCTCAATCTGGCCAAAGTTCACCAACGAAATTACAAACGTCCAGGGATTGCTCCTACACTAAAGGTGCCAGCCCTGAAAGCTCTTGCTGGTCCTCATCTCCCACTGGTAACCTCTCAAACGAACCACAAACACTTGGGCTCTGAACTTGTTTAGCCTACTAAAACTTCCAACGTACACAGCCTCTCCTGCTCAATCTGGCCAGAGCTCAACACCGAAATTACGAACGTCCAGGGATTGCTCCTACACTAAAGGTGCCAGCCCTGAAAGCTCTTGCTGGTCCTCATCTCCCACTGGTAACCTCTCAAACGAACCACAAACACTTGGGCTCTGAACTTGTTTAGGCTGCTAAAACTTCCAACGTACACAGCCTCTCCTGCTCAATCTGGCCAGAGCTCAACACCGACATTGCGAACGTCCAGGGATTGCTCCTACACTAAAGGTGCCAGCCCTGAAAGCTCTTGCTGGTCCTCATCTCCCACTGGTAACCTCTCAAACGAACCACAAACACTTGGGCTCTGACCTTGTTTAGCCTACTAAAACTTCCAACGTACACAGCCTCTCCTGCTCAATCTGGCCAAAATTCACCAACGAAATTACAAACGTCCAGGGATTGCTCCTACACTAAAGGTGCCAGCCCTGAAAGCTCTTGCTGGTCCTCATCTCCCACTGGTAACCTCTCAAACGAACCACAAACACTTGGGCTCTCAACTTGTTTAGCCTACTAAAACTTCCAACGTACACAGCCTCTCCTGCTCAATCTGGCCAGAGCTCAACACCGAAATTGCAAACGTCCAGGGATTGCTCCTACACTAAAGGTGCCAGCCCTGAAAGCTCTTGCTGGTCCTCATCTCCCACTGGTAACCTCTCAAACGAACCACAAACACTTGGGCTCTGAACTTGTTTAGCCTACTAAAACTTCCAACGTACACAGCCTCTCCTGCTCAATCTGGCCAAAATTCACCAACGAAATTACAAACGTCCAGGGATTGCTCCTACACTAAAGGTGCCAGCCCTGAAAGCTCTTGCTGGTCCTCATCTCCCACTGGTAACCTCTCAAACGAACCACAAACACTTGGGCTCTGAACTTGTTTAGCCTACTAAAACTTCCAACGTACACAGCCTCTCCTGCTCAATCTGGCCAGAGCTCAACACCGACATTGCGAACGTCCAGGGATTGCTCCTACACTAAAGGTGCCAGCCCTGAAAGCTCTTGCTGGTCCACATCTCCCACTGGTAACCTCTCAAACGAACCACAAACACTTGGGCTCTGAACTTGTTTAGCCTACTAAAACTTCCAACGTACACAGCCTCTCCTGCTCAATCTGGCCAGAGCTCAACACCGACATTGCGAACGTCCAGCGATTGCTCCTACACTAAAGGTGCCAGCCCTGAAAGCTCTTGCTGCTCCTCATCTCCCACTGGTAACCTCTCAAACGAACCACAAACACTTGGGCTCTCAACTTGTTTAGCCTACTAAAACTTCCAACGTACACAGCCTCTCCTGCTCAATCTGGCCAAAATTCACCAACGAAATTACAAACGTCCAGGGATTGCTCCTACACTAAAGGTGCCAGCCCTGAAACCTCTTGCTGGTCCTCATCTCCCACTGGTAACCTCTCAAACGAACCACAAACACTTGGGCTCTGAACTTGTTTAGCCTACTAAAACTTCCAACGTACACAGCCTCTCCTGCTCAATCTGGCCAGAGCTCAACACCGAAATTGCGAACGGCCAGGGATTGCTCCTACACTAAAGGTGCCAGCCCTGAAAGCTCTTGCTGGTCCTCATCTCCCACTGGTAACCTCTCAAACGAACCACAAACACTTGGGCTCTCAACTTGTTTAGCCTACTAAAACTTCCAACGTACACAGCCTCTCCTGCTCAATCTGGCCAGAGCTCAACACCGACATTGCGAACGTCCAGCGATTGCTCCTACACTAAAGGTGCCAGCCCTGAAAGCTCTTGCTGCTCCTCATCTCCCACTGGTAACCTCTCAAACGAACCACAAACACTTGGCCTCTGAACTTGTTTAGGCTGCTAAAACTTCCAACGTACACAGCCTCTCCTGCTCAATCTGGCCAGAGCTCAACACCGACATTGCGAACGTCCAGGGATTGCTCCTACACTAAAGGTGCCAGCCCTGAAAGCTCTTGCTGGTCCTCATCTCCCACTGGTAACCTCTCAAACGAACCACAAACACTTGGGCTCTGAACTTGTTTGGCCTACTAAAACTTCCAACGTACACAGCCTCTCCTGCTCAATCTGGCCAGAGCTCAACACCGACATTGCGAACGTCCAGCGATTGCTCCTACACTAAAGGTGCCAGCCCTGAAAGCTCTTGCTGGTCCTCATCTCCCACTGGTAACCTCTCAAACGAACCACAAACACTTGGCCTCTGAACTTGTTTAGCCTACTAAAACTTCCAACGTACACAGCCTCTCCTGCTCAATCTGGCCAGAGCTCAACACCGACATTGCGAACGTCCAGGGATTGCTCCTACACTAAAGGTGCCAGCCCTGAAAGCTCTTGCTGGTCCTCATCTCCCACTGGTAACCTCTCAAACGAACCACAAACACTTGGGCTCTGAACTTGTTTAGCCTACTAAAACTTCCAACGTACACAGCCTCTCCTGCTCAATCTGGCCAGAGCTCAACACCGAAATTGCGAACGTCCAGGGATTGCTCCTACACTAAAGGTGCCAGCCCTGAAAGCTCTTGCTGGTCCTCATCTCCCACTGGTAACCTCTCAAACGAACCACAAACACTTGGGCTCTGAACTTGTTTAGCCTACTAAAACTTCCAACGTACACAGCCTCTCCTGCTCAATCTGGCCAGAGCTCAACACCGACATTGCGAACGTCCAGGGATTGCTCCTACACTAAAGGTGCCAGCCCTGAAAGCTCTTGCTGGTCCTCATCTCCCACTGGTAACCTCTCAAACGAACCACAAACACTTGGGCTCTCAACTTGTTTAGCCTACTAAAACTTCCAACGTACACAGCCTCTCCTGCTCAATCTGGCCAGAGCTCAACACCGACATTGCGAACGTCCAGCGATTGCTCCTACACTAAAGGTGCCAGCCCTGAAAGCTCTTGCTGCTCCTCATCTCCCACTGGTAACCTCTCAAACGAACCACAAACACTTGGGCTCTCAACTTGTTTAGCCTACTAAAACTTCCAACGTACACAGCCTCTCCTGCTCAATCTGGCCAGAGCTCAACACCGACATTGCGAACATCCAGGGATTGCTCCTACACTAAAGGTGCCAGCCCTGAAAGCTCTTGCTGGTCCTCATCTCCCACTGGTAACCTCTCAAACGAACCACAAACACTTGGCCTCTGAACTTGTTTAGCCTACTAAAACTTCCAACGTACACAGCCTCTCCTGCTCAATCTGGCCAAAATTCACCAAAGAAATTACAAAAGTCCAGGGATTGCTCCTACACTAAAGGTGCCAGCCCTGAAAGCTCTTGCTGGTCCTCATCTCCCACTGGTAACCTCTCAAACGAACCACAAACACTTGGGCTCTGAACTTGTTTAGCCTACTAAAACTTCCAACGTACACAGCCTCTCCTGCTCAATCTGGCCAGAGCTCAACACCGACATTGCGAACGTCCAGGGATTGCTCCTACACTAAAGGTGCCAGCCCTGAAAGCTCTTGCTGGTCCACATCTCCCACTGGTAACCTCTCAAACGAACCACAAACACTTGGGCTCTGAACTTGTTTAGCCTACTAAAACTTCCAACGTACACAGCCTCTCCTGCTCAATCTGGCCAGAGCTCAACACCGACATTGCGAACGTCCAGCGATTGCTCCTACACTAAAGGTGCCAGCCCTGAAAGCTCTTGCTGCTCCTCATCTCCCACTGGTAACCTCTCAAACGAACCACAAACACTTGGGCTCTCAACTTGTTTAGCCTACTAAAACTTCCAACGTACACAGCCTCTCCTGCTCAATCTGGCCAGAGCTCAACACCGACATTGCGAACGTCCAGGGATTGCTCCTACACTAAAGGTGCCAGCCCTGAAAGCTCTTGCTGCTCCTCATCTCCCACTGGTAACCTCTCAAACGAACCACAAACACTTGGCCTCTGAACTTGTTTAGGCTGCTAAAACTTCCAACGTACACAGCCTCTCCTGCTCAATCTGGCCAGAGCTCAACACCGACATTGCGAACGTCCAGGGATTGCTCCTACACTAAAGGTGCCAGCCCTGAAAGCTCTTGCTGGTCCTCATCTCCCACTGGTAACCTCTCAAACGAACCACAAACACTTGGGCTCTGAACTTGTTTAGCCTACTAAAACTTCCAACGTACACAGCCTCTCCTGCTCAATCTGGCCAAAGTTCACCAACGAAATTACAAACGTCCAGGGATTGCTCCTACACTAAAGGTGCCAGCCCTGAAAGCTCTTGCTGGTCCTCATCTCCCACTGGTAACCTCTCAAACGAACCACAAACACTTGGGCTCTGAACTTGTTTAGCCTACTAAAACTTCCAACGTACACAGCCTCTCCTGCTCAATCTGGCCAGAGCTCAACACCGAAATTACGAACGTCCAGGGATTGCTCCTACACTAAAGGTGCCAGCCCTGAAAGCTCTTGCTGGTCCTCATCTCCCACTGGTAACCTCTCAAACGAACCACAAACACTTGGGCTCTGAACTTGTTTAGGCTGCTAAAACTTCCAACGTACACAGCCTCTCCTGCTCAATCTGGCCAGAGCTCAACACCGACATTGCGAACGTCCAGGGATTGCTCCTACACTAAAGGTGCCAGCCCTGAAAGCTCTTGCTGGTCCTCATCTCCCACTGGTAACCTCTCAAACGAACCACAAACACTTGGGCTCTGACCTTGTTTAGCCTACTAAAACTTCCAACGTACACAGCCTCTCCTGCTCAATCTGGCCAAAATTCACCAACGAAATTACAAACGTCCAGGGATTGCTCCTACACTAAAGGTGCCAGCCCTGAAAGCTCTTGCTGGTCCTCATCTCCCACTGGTAACCTCTCAAACGAACCACAAACACTTGGGCTCTCAACTTGTTTAGCCTACTAAAACTTCCAACGTACACAGCCTCTCCTGCTCAATCTGGCCAGAGCTCAACACCGAAATTGCAAACGTCCAGGGATTGCTCCTACACTAAAGGTGCCAGCCCTGAAAGCTCTTGCTGGTCCTCATCTCCCACTGGTAACCTCTCAAACGAACCACAAACACTTGGGCTCTGAACTTGTTTAGCCTACTAAAACTTCCAACGTACACAGCCTCTCCTGCTCAATCTGGCCAAAATTCACCAACGAAATTACAAACGTCCAGGGATTGCTCCTACACTAAAGGTGCCAGCCCTGAAAGCTCTTGCTGGTCCTCATCTCCCACTGGTAACCTCTCAAACGAACCACAAACACTTGGGCTCTGAACTTGTTTAGCCTACTAAAACTTCCAACGTACACAGCCTCTCCTGCTCAATCTGGCCAGAGCTCAACACCGACATTGCGAACGTCCAGGGATTGCTCCTACACTAAAGGTGCCAGCCCTGAAAGCTCTTGCTGGTCCACATCTCCCACTGGTAACCTCTCAAACGAACCACAAACACTTGGGCTCTGAACTTGTTTAGCCTACTAAAACTTCCAACGTACACAGCCTCTCCTGCTCAATCTGGCCAGAGCTCAACACCGACATTGCGAACGTCCAGCGATTGCTCCTACACTAAAGGTGCCAGCCCTGAAAGCTCTTGCTGCTCCTCATCTCCCACTGGTAACCTCTCAAACGAACCACAAACACTTGGGCTCTCAACTTGTTTAGCCTACTAAAACTTCCAACGTACACAGCCTCTCCTGCTCAATCTGGCCAAAATTCACCAACGAAATTACAAACGTCCAGGGATTGCTCCTACACTAAAGGTGCCAGCCCTGAAACCTCTTGCTGGTCCTCATCTCCCACTGGTAACCTCTCAAACGAACCACAAACACTTGGGCTCTGAACTTGTTTAGCCTACTAAAACTTCCAACGTACACAGCCTCTCCTGCTCAATCTGGCCAGAGCTCAACACCGAAATTGCGAACGGCCAGGGATTGCTCCTACACTAAAGGTGCCAGCCCTGAAAGCTCTTGCTGGTCCTCATCTCCCACTGGTAACCTCTCAAACGAACCACAAACACTTGGGCTCTCAACTTGTTTAGCCTACTAAAACTTCCAACGTACACAGCCTCTCCTGCTCAATCTGGCCAGAGCTCAACACCGACATTGCGAACGTCCAGCGATTGCTCCTACACTAAAGGTGCCAGCCCTGAAAGCTCTTGCTGCTCCTCATCTCCCACTGGTAACCTCTCAAACGAACCACAAACACTTGGCCTCTGAACTTGTTTAGGCTGCTAAAACTTCCAACGTACACAGCCTCTCCTGCTCAATCTGGCCAGAGCTCAACACCGACATTGCGAACGTCCAGGGATTGCTCCTACACTAAAGGTGCCAGCCCTGAAAGCTCTTGCTGGTCCTCATCTCCCACTGGTAACCTCTCAAACGAACCACAAACACTTGGGCTCTGAACTTGTTTGGCCTACTAAAACTTCCAACGTACACAGCCTCTCCTGCTCAATCTGGCCAGAGCTCAACACCGACATTGCGAACGTCCAGCGATTGCTCCTACACTAAAGGTGCCAGCCCTGAAAGCTCTTGCTGGTCCTCATCTCCCACTGGTAACCTCTCAAACGAACCACAAACACTTGGCCTCTGAACTTGTTTAGCCTACTAAAACTTCCAACGTACACAGCCTCTCCTGCTCAATCTGGCCAGAGCTCAACACCGACATTGCGAACGTCCAGGGATTGCTCCTACACTAAAGGTGCCAGCCCTGAAAGCTCTTGCTGGTCCTCATCTCCCACTGGTAACCTCTCAAACGAACCACAAACACTTGGGCTCTGAACTTGTTTAGCCTACTAAAACTTCCAACGTACACAGCCTCTCCTGCTCAATCTGGCCAGAGCTCAACACCGAAATTGCGAACGTCCAGGGATTGCTCCTACACTAAAGGTGCCAGCCCTGAAAGCTCTTGCTGGTCCTCATCTCCCACTGGTAACCTCTCAAACGAACCACAAACACTTGGGCTCTGAACTTGTTTAGCCTACTAAAACTTCCAACGTACACAGCCTCTCCTGCTCAATCTGGCCAGAGCTCAACACCGACATTGCGAACGTCCAGGGATTGCTCCTACACTAAAGGTGCCAGCCCTGAAAGCTCTTGCTGGTCCTCATCTCCCACTGGTAACCTCTCAAACGAACCACAAACACTTGGGCTCTCAACTTGTTTAGCCTACTAAAACATCCAACGTACACAGCCTCTCCTGCTCAATCTGGCCAGAGCTCAACACCGACATTGCGAACGTCCAGCGATTGCTCCTACACTAAAGGTGCCAGCCCTGAAAGCTCTTGCTGCTCCTCATCTCCCACTGGTAACCTCTCAAACGAACCACAAACACTTGGGCTCTCAACTTGTTTAGCCTACTAAAACTTCCAACGTACACAGCCTCTCCTGCTCAATCTGGCCAGAGCTCAACACCGACATTGCGAACATCCAGGGATTGCTCCTACACTAAAGGTGCCAGCCCTGAAAGCTCTTGCTGGTCCTCATCTCCCACTGGTAACCTCTCAAACGAACCACAAACACTTGGGCTCTGAACTTGTTTAGGCCTACTAAAACTTCCAACGTACACAGCCTCTCCTGCTCAATCTGGCCAAAATTCACCAAAGAAATTACAAAAGTCCAGGGATTGCTCCTACACTAAAGGTGCCAGCCCTGAAAGCTCTTGCTGGTCCTCATCTCCCACTGGTAACCTCTCAAACGAACCACAAACACTTGGGCTCTCAACTTGTTTAGCCTACTAAAACTTCCAACGTACACAGCCTCTCCTGCTCAATCTGGCCAGAGCTCAACACCGACATTGCGAACGTCCAGGGATTGCTCCTACACTAAAGGTGCCAGCCCTGAAAGCTCTTGCTGGTCCTCATCTCCCACTGGTAACCTCTCAAACGAACCACAAACACTTGGGCTCTCAACTTGTTTAGCCTACTAAAACTTCCAACGTACACAGCCTCTCCTGCTCAATCTGGCCAAAATTCACCAACGAAATTACAAACGTCCAGGGATTGCTCCTACACTAAAGGTGCCAGCCCTGAAACCTCTTGCTGGTCCTCATCTCCCACTGGTAACCTCTCAAACGAACCACAAACACTTGGGCTCTGAACTTGTTTAGCCTACTAAAACTTCCAACGTACACAGCCTCTCCTGCTCAATCTGGCCAGAGCTCAACACCGACATTGCGAACGTCCAGGGATTGCTCCTACACTAAAGGTGCCAGCCCTGAAAGCTCTTGCTGGTCCTCATCTCCCACTGGTAACCTCTCAAACGAACCACAAACACTTGGGCTCTCAACTTGTTTAGCCTACTAAAACTTCCAACGTACACAGCCTCTCCTGCTCAATCTGGCCAGAGCTCAACACCGACATTGCGAACGTCCAGGGATTGCTCCTACACTAAAGGTGCCAGCCCTGAAAGCTCTTGCTGGTCCTCATCTCCCACTGGTAACCTCTCAAACGAACCACAAACACTTGGGCTCTGACCTTGTTTAGCCTACTAAAACTTCCAACGTACACAGCCTCTCCTCCTCAATCTGGCCAAAATTCACCAAGGAAATTACAAACGTCCAGGGATTGCTCCTACACTAAAGGTGCCAGCCCTGAAAGCTCATGCTGGTCCTCATCTCCCACTGGTAACCTCT
This sequence comes from Gavia stellata, assembly GCF_030936135.1. Lineage (NCBI taxonomy): Eukaryota > Metazoa > Chordata > Aves > Gaviiformes > Gaviidae > Gavia > Gavia stellata. The sequence continues at coordinate 41,311 of NW_026776448.1, forward strand.
CAAACGAACCACAAACACTTGGGCTCTCAACTTGTTTAGCCTACTAAAACTTCCAACGTACACAGCCTCTCCTGCTCAATCTGGCCAGAGCTCAACACCGACATTGCGAACGTCCAGGGATTGCTCCTACACTAAAGGTGCCAGCCCTGAAAGCTCTTGCTGGTCCTCATCTCCCACTGGTAACCTCTCAAACGAACCACAAACACTTGGCCTCTGAACTTGTTTAGCCTACTAAAACTTCCAACGTACACAGCCTCTCCTGCTCAATCTGGCCAGAGCTCAACACCGACATTGCGAACGTCCAGGGATTGCTCCTACACTAAAGGTGCCAGCCCTGAAAGCTCTTGCTGGTCCTCATCTCCCACTGGTAACCTCTCAAACGAACCACAAACACTTGGCCTCTGAACTTGTTTAGCCTACTAAAACTTCCAACGTACACAGCCTCTCCTGCTCTCCTGAGCTCCTGGCCAGAGCTCAACACCGAAATTGCAAACGTCCAGGGATTGCTCCTACACTAAAGGTGCCAGCCCTGAAAGCTCTTGCTGGTCCTCATCTCCCACTGGTAACCTCTCAAACGAACCACAAACACTTGGGCTCTCAACTTGTTTAGCCTACTAAAACTTCCAACGTACACAGCCTCTCCTGCTCAATCTGGCCAGAGCTCAACACCGACATTGCGAACGTCCAGGGATTCCTCCTACACTAAAGGTGCCAGCCCTGAAAGCTCTTGCTGGTCCTCATCTCCCACTGGTAACCTCTCAAACGAACCACAAACACTTGGGCTCTGAACTTGTTTAGCCTACTAAAACTTCCA